>NC_044601.1:29275614-29462481 GCF_901933205.1 Camarhynchus parvulus | reverse complement strand
CATGGCAAGCTTCTCATCCACCACAATAGTCCTGATCCAGATGGAGCACCTTGCACTTGTTAAACCTCACAAGATTCCCATGGGCCCACTTCTCCAGCCTGTCCAAGTCCCCCTGGAAGACTTCCAGGTGTGTCAACCACATCACTCAGCTGGGTATGACCTGCCAATTTGGTGAGAGTGCACACAATCCCTTCATCTGTATCACAAATGAAGATATTGGATAACACTGGTCCCAGTATGGACCCCAGAGGGACACCACTTGTCACTAATGTCCATCAGGACTCTGAGACATTGACCGCTACCTTCTGCATGGTCAATGGCTCAAAGTCCTGATGGATATCCATGACAACTTCTGATACTATATTTGGACATATTGGAAAAGAATTTCTGTGTGAAAGTATTTCTGTGTGAACCCTTTGTGATCATGCATTTGTAGATAATATCGCCAGAGATAAAATTAATCACTTGAATATTCATGCTTGTATTTTTGTTAGAATTGTGTCCTTAATTATCCAGGTCCTGTCACATGTCACAGTTGTTATGACATGGTGATTTACAACAACTGTCAAAACAGACCTGTGAAAATGGATAAAAGGCTCTGATCACTGTCCATCATAATACAGTTGAAATACAAGGTGTCTTGGAATGGGTGAAGAAGGATGGAGAGCATCAGTGATGGGACACCCTTTTCAAATGGTCACTCACTGCTGTGGAAAATTTTAGTAGACTGTTTCATCCTGTGGTTCTTTAAATATTGACTGCTTTACTTTAATAATAGCCAGGTGAGACAGAGTAGAAATTCTCTAGAGTAGAAATCTATTTTGATTTAGGTGAAATATACATCTTTGAGTCTGTGGTTAGAAAACATAGCTGTGTAGCCTGACTGCAAAGCCTAGGCTCAGAGAAACTGCTTCAATGAAGGACAGAGATAACAGGGGGGGGGAGACAGAGAGTGATAAAGAGAGACAGAGACTGCTGTGAGAGCAAGTCAACCTGACCTAGGAATTCTTTCTGATAAAGAAGAACTAGTGGCAAATGTCACACGAAATTTGTAAAAATGAATATGTATGAACCTATTGTGAAATTGTACACATATGTATCTGAGAGGGGGATAAAAAGGGACGTGAAGTTCCCAGAAGTGCGCATGTCTTTTAAAGAGAGTAATCTCCACATGCATCCAGCACTGTAATAAACATACCAGCTTTACAACTTTCACAAAGTTATGGAGTTTTTGGCTATCTCCGCAAAACACAGGTATGTAAAATCACGTGTAATGATCCATCAGCTACACATAACATCTAGATGGATGAAAATGGAAGGTGTTCAGCAGAGGAATAAGGAGTTGCCCTATAGGGATACCCCAAAAAATTGATTATGCACAGGTGTGATGGAGGCACTGAGTTGAAGGTGTGACTGCAGCCATGGCACAAAGAATGTAGGAATGAGGCCTAAAACCATGAGATATGATGGGAGATATTCAGTGAAGGGATTATGTGGGCATGATAGCCACCTGATGGGAGCAATAGGTCACCAGGCAGAGACTGGATGACTTTTATTGCTGGATGACCATTATCACTGCAATCAGCAGTGGAAGAAGGAGTGATACTACTGGTTCTGTTCCATTTAGCTTAAACCCCACAGTTTTTCTCTTTGTAATTCTTAATGTCCTTCATTTATATATTAAGTGTCTGCCCTCCCCCACCATTTAAGAAAAAAGCAACAGGATACTTGACTACAGTCTCACCCCCACTTCTCCCAAAAGTGAAAACGGGCATTTGAAATCCCCTACCATGCTGACCAGTCTATGGACTGGCTGTTCTTCCCAAGAAGAACACCTCTTTGGTAAGATATCTGCCTCCAGCTGTATCAGAGCATGCATCCAGGAGTACCTGGAACACTTGTACATACCCTATACACTTATATTTTCCAGGTCTACTGCCTTTATCCCCAGCAATCTAACAGGAATCTACAACCTGTTTGTTGTGGTCTAGAAATGGTATTCCCCAACTCAGTTTCCCCCCCAGACTCTTCCTAACCACATGCAGTTTGCTTGGCTTCCCCTCCCTTTTCCCCCTCTGGGAATGGAGTTGAGAATTGAAGGCACAAAAGGTGAATATTGGGTTGAGATAAGACTAATTTGCTGGAAACAGCAATGAGATAAGGTAGGACAATGAACACTCACAGCAAAAATAGTAAAAGCAAAAGTATAAAGAAAAGAGAATAATTTGAATGCTAAAATGCTCACCGTGAACTAGGAGAATGAACAATGCGTGACAGGTTCCCCACATCGCCGTTCTTTTTGTTCCTCCCAAAACAGATGCCTTTTTCCCTGGAAGTGAGAAAGTCCCTTTTCCCCAATGCAGGCAGTGACATAAGGTGGTACCAAAAAACATGATTCTTGGCCATGCCCCCCTCCTGCTGATCTGGGCTGGAACCAGGACACCATTGTTTCTATAAACCACACTATTGGTTCATCTATGTTTGTGAAAGTTCTTTATGACCTCAACCAAACTTCCAGCATTGAATTCATGAACCACACTATTCATGAACCTGGCACCGCTAATGTGGCCAGGTTTCTGGTGTAACCCAGGCTAGCTCTGCACCTGGACCTGTACTGAACATGACCAGGCTTACAATGCCTCGTTGTTTACAATCAGAAATTAAGCCCAGATGCACCCAGCCCCTCTGATCTCCCAGGACCAGTTGGAATGCCAGAGGGTTTATTTTCTGCTATATTTCTATAATCTTGACGCAGCACTCAGAAAAATTTACTTTTCTTTGTATGTATTTTTTTTCCTTTTACATTGAAGGTTGGAATTGCAGTATACCCTATTAAGGAGTATTTGTTGAATGAGAATATTTTGTAAGATACAATCACAGAATAGGTAAGGTTGGAAGGGATCACTGGAAGGTACCTAGTCTAACCTCTCTGCTCCAGCAGGGTCCCCTAGAGTATATTACTTAGCATTGTGTCCATATGGCTAATTAATTTCTCCAGAGAGAGAGACTCCACAATGTCTCTGGACAACCTGTTCCAGTGCACAGTTACTTGCACAGTAGCAAAATTCTTGCTCATGTTCAAGTGGAACTTCCTGTGCATCAGTTTCTGCCCATTGCATCTTGTCCTATTGCTCAATACCAAGAGCCTGGATTCCTCCTCTGACACTCTCCCTTCAGATATTTCTATGCAATGCTAAGATCACATCTCAATCTTCACTTCTCCAGGCTGAACAGGCTCAACCTTTCCTTTTAAGAGAGATGCTCCAGTCTTCTCAACATCTCTGTCACTCTCCACACAACCTTCTCCAGGAGCTCCATGTGTCTCTCCTCCTGAAGAGCCCAGAACTGGACACAGCACTCCAGATGGGCCTTACCAGGGCTGAGCAGAAGGACAGGATCACCTCCCTCAACCTGCTCGCAATGCTCTCCCTAATGCACTCCAGGATCCTGCTGGCCTTCTTGGCCCCCAGGACACACTGCTGGCTCATTGACAGCTTGTTGTCCACCAGGACCCTCAGGTCCTTCTCCACAGAGCTGCTCTCCAGCAGGTCACCCCCAGCCTGTGCTGGTGCCTGGGGTTGTTCCTTCCCAGGACCCTGCACCTGCTTTTGTTGAACTTTGGACAGCTCCTCTCTGCTGATTCCTCCAGCTTGTTGAGGTCCTTCTGAAGGGCTGCACTGCCTGCTGGGATATTGGCCACTCCTGTGAACTTTGTGACATCAGTGAACTTGCTAAGGAAGCATCTGCCCTTTCATCCAATTGAACAAGCTAAGAGCCACTGGGCCCAGCATGGAACCTTGGGGGACACCCCCAGTGACCTGCTTCCAACCAGACCCTGTGCCACCGATTAAAAACCCTCTGGGATCTGCCATTCAGCCAGATCTCCATCCATTTCACTATTCATCCATCCAGCTTCCATTTCCTGAGCTTACTTATGAGCACATCAGAGAGTATTGAAATCCTTGCTGAAGTCACGGTAGAAAATATCCACTGCTCTCATCCATCCAGGTAGTTGTCCCATTGTAGGAGGCAATCAGGTTGATCAAGCATGATATTCCTTTAGTGAATCCATCCTAAATACTCCTGATCATCTTCTTATCATCCATTTGGATAGAGGTATCCTTCAGGATTCCATCACCTCTTCACATGGAACAATGTAAAGCACAAGTATTTTAGAATGCAGCATAACATGAATTCCTGATGGAGGAGACTGAAATCATTCATTTGAATGTTTTCCCATGCTTTCTATGAAGTATTTTGTGTCAAGATGTAACTTGAGCTCACCATATAATTATTACACAGAATTGAAATATTTCCAGGCACACAAATCTCTGTATAGCTAGTATAATTTTCTACTGTACCATAATAAATTCTGAAGTTAAACAAAGGCAATGAAATAGCTAGTAGATTTCACAGGGCTATTTGTGATAGTTATTAACACAGTTTAAAGTCTTCCTCTTTATTGCACTTCCCCCAAACACTTAAGCAATCATTGTTCTCTAGAAAATCTCTGTTTTTTATTGTTATGTGCTGAAAACTTTTGTTTCTAGGATTTAAAGAAAAAAAAAGGCAAGACAAAACCAAAAAAGGTGAAGATGGTCTTTTTCTAACTAAGTCCTCTTCACATATCACTTTCCAGAGGGGCGGTTTTCCCTGTTAGTGACTGGCCTGGTGCAGCACACTAGCTATCAGTTGCGTTGCCACAGACTGTACCTTCTCCAATCATTGCAGCTCAGATATCATTTTACTTT
This sequence comes from Camarhynchus parvulus, assembly GCF_901933205.1. Lineage (NCBI taxonomy): Eukaryota > Metazoa > Chordata > Aves > Passeriformes > Thraupidae > Camarhynchus > Camarhynchus parvulus. Next base: position 29,457,730 of record NC_044601.1, on the reverse strand, counting down.
ATTTTTTTGAGGGTTGGCTTTGTTTGTTTTCATTTGTTCAAGTGATCTGCCTTCATTACTGATTTTATTACCTCAAGTACCGCACGACTGGGAAGTCTCCTGAAGTGAAGTTGTGCCTCTTCCTAGCATTGAAGACTTCAGAATAAACACACATCTCTTGTGAGATGGTGTCTTACTGGTTGTTTGGTAAAAAATGTAGTTTACTTGTGATGGACAGTTGTAAATCCTTCTGTTGTCAGTGCTACTGTTTAATATGCTTAGGTTTTGGAGCATCATTTTCAGAAGTGACAAACGATTTAGAGAAGCTGAGCTCACCATGATATATAGCAGCAGTGTAGAGCTGCTCAGAAGCTCAGATGCTCAGGACAAGTTTTTTAAGACCAGACACAACTGTTGTTGTTCTTAGGCAGCTTTTTGACACTGCTGGATTCAGGTGCTTCAGTGTTGCCCTGTGAAACAAGCCAAAGAGAAAAAGTGCTTCCAAATGGACAGCACTTCTTTGCTTAGTTTGGATGCTTGAGTCTATCTGCTTCCTAATAGTGTTTGTCCATTGAGACAAAAAGTATGAGTCTTTAAAATTAATTGTGAGAGCCTGACCATTAACAAATCAAAAATTTATTCAGCTAGGGTATAACTTTCAGTTTCAGAATTCAAGGTAATGAACTTGTAATGAACCCATCATCTTCATCCCTGTTTCTACAGAGTGCTGTTTTGTTCCACTACAGCTGCTGACTTAGCCACAGTATTGTGGAAGGAGAGAGAAGTTCCTCCGCCTGGAGTTGTATTGAACATTTGTTCTCACATAAAGATGGTGGGTGAAAACATTTCTGCGCAGTTCACTACTGCAGCTGATTAAAAAGTATTGATATAATGCCTAGTTGAAAACATTATTTATCCCTACAAATTCAAATAAAATCTGTGTTCTGTGTTAATATCTTAAAATGCTCTTTAGTTAGTACTTAGAATAAGGAGTAAGAATGGAGGTTCAGGGAAATCTGCAAGAGCACTGAGCTTTGGATTACCTATGTTCACATTTCTTTCATAATGATACACTTCTGCACAGTTTAGGAGCTTACCCACACCGAAGTCTTAGGAAAGAAGTCTCTGTAGCAGTACACTGCAAAAGCCACCTTACAATAGGTAAGATGAGTCTTGCCTGTTGAACCTTTGGGGAATAAACAGGAGGAGCAATGACATCAGCTGATTGCATTAAGACATTAACCTTTCCACTTCACCTTCTGCCTGTGTTTCTTCTGTAGTCCAGTCGCTTTAGTTCTTTCTCACTTGCAGGCCTGCTAAAGATATCAAAACATGTCAAAAAAAAAAAAAAAAAAAAACCGTCTCTATTTTGATCAAAGAATCTGTTGCTGAAGGACATTCTGGAATGCTGACTGTATTCTTGCTTTTATTGATGCTCACAGAGAGGAATGCTATCTGATGAAAGTTCAGTGATATCTCCCCCAGTGAAGAAAGGAAAAAAGAAATTAATTATTTTGAATAGACTTTGGATTAGTGTCTTTGTTTGCTTGACTAGAATTGGTCTTATTTGTTTAGCATGCAATACAATCTGACATAGGTAACTGTAAACTTTTGCTCAAGAAAAGCATGGATCAGTCTACAGGTAGAAGAGGAGCTGCCATGTGTACTAGTGTTGCAATTTCATTTTATTTATTCTGTAATGAAAAAAATCACTTAATAAAAAAAACACTTTATGCACAAGTATATTATAGGTGATCTTTGAACTTTGATTCTCTGGAATGTTTGGAATATTAAGCATTAATTCACATCAGAGCTGCATTCCAGATACTGTTATAATACTGCATATGTCTATTTGTCATGTTTTTGGTAACAGAAGTTTACAACAAGTTTAGGATATATAAAACCATTATATTTTCCAGGTCTTGAACTCTTGTTGCTCACTAAATTCAGCTATCTGTCATGCAGCTTTGTTTGTAATGATATTTATCTAGACGCTGTGGTAACTGAGTCACTGGAGGAAGTTTGGGCCTCCAAGACACATGGTAATGACTCAAATTTATAGTAAAGGTAGTGCTTTCAAATTGAGCATTTTAATGTTAGGAGTAAAACTAACATAACGTCTTACTTTTTCCATAATAGAAGAAATGAAAAAAAAAAAAAGTGATAAACAGAGAGTGGTATCAAACACTAAAGGTTTGTGGTGACTTTTTCTTGTGTATCCATATTCTTACTCATTACAGGGGAATGGTACAATGTGAGACCAGCTATACTAGCTGGTCTGCCCTGCCCCTAATGAACAGCTTCCCAGCTCTGAGACCTCTGCAGCACATGGCACCATATCTTGAGCTAGCCCTCATTTGCTGTAAAACAGCGCACTGCATGTTGTAATGGTGCACACGGGCAATAAAACTTACTAGTGGTTAAAGGTTATGCCATTTCTGCTTCAGCCTTGCACCCTTTGGTGGGAATGAGTTTCTCAGTCTTCAGGACTCAGCTTACCTCAGGGTATTAACCTGGCCAGATGACGTGGCATTCCTGATTTTATGCTTGGTTGCTCAAATGACTTCTGGGTCTGAAATTATGACTACATGTTGTTTCTGCTTTTCATCTTATGTCCTTGTGTCTTCAAGCAGTGAAGCATTTTTATCAGTGAAGGTGAAAGGAACTGATCAGAATTCTTAACCTTTGAGTAGCAATAAATTCCAGGAAGATAATGCTTAAGGTGGGAAATTTTGCAGCACAAAGAGCTGAAGACAGGATTTACAGCTATCAAGATTGTGGGATTTTTGTTTTGTTGATTTCCAAGCATCTAAATTGTTGGATTTACCTTGCAAATGTTTAAGAAATGTTTAAGAAATGCAGTTACATGCTTACCTTTAATTTTCTTGGGAAAAATGCTAGAAATAAAATGTAAAAAGTACAGAAATTGCTGATTCATGTTGTGAAAATTAGGTTAGTGAAGAAGCAACCTGTGCACTTCCATAAGGAAATCTCATGAAGATGTTGAGACCACTGTAGCCTATGTGAATAAAAGAACCTCATTTATTTTTAGCACTCAGGCTTTGCTTCTGGTTATAATTTGTATTTGAGTGTGGTGGTATGGATGGCAAAATGCTTCATCAAAACTACCTGCTAACATTTCTGCCTTTTCCTTGCTTTTAGATTGTGATGAAAGATAATTACAGTTCTCATACTAAACTTCTATTTATACTTAAACCCTGAATTGAATTACAGATCTTTTGGAATACAGAATCTACTCTTGATTTATAATTTCATCCTGATATTTGTGGGCCAGATTATCTGTAAAAGTAAATAAGTAATTTAAAGTGGACATTCAGTTGTGCCTCTTCATTAATTTTCTCTGTAGGCCCTCAAGACATGCAATTGGCAATTACATGTATAATAATATAGACCATTACAAACTATGTGGGCATCTGACTCACTAATACAGCGAGCCAGCTGTAGATCCACCTGTGTGCCTGTGTGGCTGAATATATTTTGGATGGCTTTTTTTTTTTGTAATGATGGTGGGTGAAAATTAATTCATATAGCCCATGTTGGTTTTGCAGATATGCTACCTCTCTCAACTTGTAGTTTTGAAGTAACAACATGGATTGCTTGTACTGGTTCAGTCATCCTGATGAGACAACCCAAATTTGTCCCCTAAATTGTTAATTAACTTTTAACAAACCAAATGCATTTGATATACTCAGGTCTCATGTGGAAAATAGGTCATAGGTGCTAAAGATGTTATGGGTAAAACCTTTTTTCTCCAGTGTTTTTTTCCCAAAACAGAAAGACCAGCACTTCAGAAATGTAACTAAAACATGGTGAGGGGCCAATGCTTGGCCCTGAGAAAATGTTTGCAGAAGCTTTTCTGAACAAGCCAGATAGCATTGAATAATTGCAGGAGCAGATTTCAATATAATGTACCCTTTTGTAGGGATAACAATTCCTCTTGTCATCCACAAAAATTGACACATGATATTTCAGAGGTCCACACTGCAGGTACAGAAGGGATAAACACTTGCAGAAGTGCAGACGTCTGACAGTTACAAGATGCAGATGAAAACAGGTAATGCACACAGAAGATGCAACACAACATTTAAAATAAAAGAGGAGAAGAATGCACAGTTGCAAAAGAAAGGTCTTAGCTTAAATACTTCTTCCAAAATTACTGCAAGAGTATTTCATTCTCTTGAAATTATCCTGATTATTTCAGATGCCTTTGCAGATATTTTTCATTGTCCCCTCACCAAGGAGGCTGCTGGCCTCTGCAGGTGATAGTAAAATGTCAGAACTGACTTGAGGCAAGAAATGACAACAGGGTAAGACATACCTTTCAAGATGTAAGTTGATAAAATTGCTTCTTGGCTGATGCGCAAAAACCAGAAGTCTCTAAATCACCAGAAATTACATTTTATTAAGAATTTTTTTTTTTATCACAAGAAAGAAATGTGATATCTCTCTTTTTATCTTCTAGATGAGCTATTTTATCAGATAAGTGATGCTGTTCTACATGCTCATCTCAGAATTGATCCAGATGACAAGGTTGCCTGTGGTAAGTACAATACAGACAAAAAAACAGATTAATGAAGTACAACATGTAATCAATGTTGATATAATGCCTTTTATTCCAGAATTCCTCCAATAGCTGGCTCCAGTCAAAACTTTTACAGCCAGTAAAGAGCTCAGCTGTGGCACTCTGATTCAGAAGAGAAGGAAAAGGAGGACAAAAGCTGCAAAAAATGAACAGAATAAAGGAAAGACATAGTACTTCAGTGCAAACTAAAAATTATGAAATGTAAGAAGTACATTAGGTGGTATCATGGAAAAGTAGATTTGTCAGGGTGGATGTTACTCAGGAATCTAAGAAAATCAGGGAAAAAGTGTGGAAAGATGTATGACAAAGCGCATGTCCTCACAGAGTAGTTAGGGCAATGCCTTTTGTTTACAGAAGGATAAGATCATTTGAATGTGATTCTGATCAAGGTGGCTTGCTATTTTGTGTGACTTTTCATTAGGACTATGCACGGATGTTGTCACTTGCAATAGAGGCTATGAACATGTTGCCAAATTGGAGTGAGCTTGATTGCCAGAGAAAATGAACATAGAAAGGGAATGTACCTAAAGAGCTTTCCAAATGCAGTGATTTTATTTCTAGAACAAGCCACCAAGGCCATAGTTACAGCACAGAGGACTAGCTGCATCTCATGAACACAATGATCTAATATTTTTCATCTGAAACATCTCATGTTGGTGCACAGATGTGAGAAGTTAGATGCGAGGAGAAGGTTTATCATTTGTGTTAGACTTGATGAAGTTCGTATTTCAGTACTTCAGGCAGCTGTGCTTCTAAAACTGCTGAAAAGTTGAAGATGGTAACAGAGGAATGCTGCAAAAATGTAAAGGAAAAATTTGTGTAAGAGATGTGAGAAACAGGTGTGACATGATGACATAGACCTAGTAGATCATATTGTTGCACCAACTTTTTTTGTTATTGTCTGCTATATGTTTTTACATAAAGCAGAAAGGTTTGCAGACCAGATGGACTCCTGAAACAAACACCAAAATAAAATATTAAATGATTCTGCATAAATCTCTAATGAAGTTGCATAGCTTCTTGCTCCAGGATCTTGTCAAAGCTAAATGTTTTTGTGGTTACCAAGGACAACTGGGTGAATTAATGTAATAAAAATATATCGAAGACTGGTAACACCATCTGTTAATAAATTATGTTCCTTTGGCTTCAGGAAAACACTGAGCTGAAATTCTTGTATTTGGAGAAAGAGCCCTACATACGTGATCTGCTCTTATAGACATCTGCTTCTGGCCAATGTGAAGATAGGATAATTGGCTATGACAGACCCCGAATGCATGCAGCTTTTAAATGTTCATGTCAGCTAAAGAGAGGAGTCATTGCGCAAAGTCCTATAAGTGTGCTAAGGCTTTACTTTGAGTTTCCCATGTGATTAAGCCTTTGTTCACAGAATAATCTTCAGGATCTCTCTGTAAAATAGCCTACATTAAATTCTGAGATTTTACTGACATATTTTCTCCAGAGTGTGTGGCAAAAGCTGGAATGATTTTGCTCTGTGGAGGGATCACATCCCAGGCTATTGTAGATTATCAATAAATTGTAAGAAGGACCCTTAAGAGGATAGCATGTCATGCTAATTGTGGATTAAAATGATGGATGGGCCATTCACTTAAGAATTGGACTTAATGATCCTTGTGGGTCACTTCCAACTCAGAATATTCTGTGATTCTCTGTGATTCCCCAATGAGATCCTACATGTGTTCATTCATGGGTCTGTTCTGTATGTGGCCAAAGTAATGTTTTTATGGTCCCCTGAAGAATAAAATGAATTGTGTATCCAGGCCTGGGAGAAGACTCACAACTGTTGTTGAAATGTATTTCTCACTGATTATATTGATGGAGCTATTTTAAGACGGCATGTTTGTAGAAGACTTATTCTTGAAAGTGTCAGGTATCTCTTGCATTTCTGATGCAGAAGAGCTGGTATTTGGCCAAATGTCAGAAGGTGGTTACATCTGTAGCTTTGTACAATGAAAGCTTTAACACTGACGTTCCTTGTCCTTGGGGTGCACAAGCCTGTGATATTGGAAGTTCACACCAAAGGAATCGAATTCTTCATATATTCTTTATACGCATCCTGAAGGAGTTTCCTTCCAGCAGCAGAACTACTTACATCACTACTCCCCTTCAATCTTCCCTTTTCGTGTATCATGTGTACTTTTTCCTCTAATTCAATTGAACCCTAGAACATAGTACAAGAAAAACTGAATACCAGTTTCTGGTAACTTTTTCCAAACTCCTCTCCCAGGTTTAGTAACCAAATGGTTTGAACCCTAGTCAAAATAAGCAATGTCATAACAAACAACAGCATAATAAGCATAACAAGCATAACAATAGCATAATAAGCATAACAAGTGCTGGCAGGTATCTTGTAGAATTACATGTATCCTATCAGTTTCAAAAATTCAAGTTTGGCTTAATAGCACTAACCTACCCATGCCTTGAAACTGTTAAATAAATGTGCTGATTGCTTCTGTTAGCAATTAAAAAAGTAGTATAAGAAACTTACATGCATAGGATCTTAAAAGTTTTAGCCAAGATAACTAGATAATCCTTAAAAACTTCTCTAGCAATTTGGGAACTCTCAGGGATATATGAGCTAACTTTACAGTAAGACTGGTCTATAAGACTTGCACAGTTTTAGTGACCGTAGAACAACAGTGTAAAGAAATCAAGCAAGTTGTCTCCCATGGCAAGACTAATGATGACGTTTGGAGCAGGGCACCAGGTAATTCCAGGTACTCACATCTAGTTTAAGCACAAGCAGTTAAAATTACAATGGACTGGTGTTGTGGTGTGTGGTGGTGGTGTTCTAAGTTGTATTACAGTCTGTTTTATAAGTTGTAGTTTTGATACTCAAAATGGTTCCAGTATTTCATCAGATGGTTCTGTCCCAGACTCCAGACTCCCTGCACCTGCTCCCTCATGCAGTTATCTGTTCGTCACAGGTTTCCATAGTAACTCCCGCCTTTTTGTATCAATTTTCATGTCCATCTACAATCCCCGCCTTGTTTTTCTCATTATCTCGATTTCCCCTCCCCTGTTACTTTGGCAACCCACCTGCCTGCCCACTCCTCAGCCCCAGAAACTTCCATCCAGGGCAGGAGGTGATTGGTGCAGGCGGGGTTGTCCCTCCTATGTTGTTCTCTCATTTGTTATTGTCTCATGCTCATCATTCTGTTCTGTAATATGATTTGTTTGCTGTGGCGCTCCCTCCCTTCGGGAAATCTATAACTGCTTGCCCCTGGGGGCGGATCTGGGGCAGTTCGCTGCAGTCTCCCCTCGTGACTCGTACTTTCCTCTCCTAAATAAACCCTCCCTGCTGCGACGAACTGCTGCCTCTCTGCCTCGTCCTTGCTGCTTTCGCTAGCTACCTGCCGCTTCCCTGCCTTCCAGAGGGACGCAGTCCTTCACCCCTGCCGTGAAGGAGCTCCCCTAGCCAGCCGTTCACCTCAGTCGCTCCCCGCTCGGAGCGAAGGCTGAAGTGGCCACGTGGCTGGCCCAACCAGGCTGTGGCGCGCTTTTTGTGGGCGTGCCGGGCTCAGCGACACGCGCAGCAGCAGCGGTGGCGCCCAACGTGGCGGGGAGGATTTAGACTGGGAACCTTTCCTGCACCCGGAGCCGGTCTGGAGATCGTAGCTGTGGTATTCACCGCTTCCTCGCCCAAGCTTTGGTGAGTCATTTCCTTCCCCTGTCTGGCCGCCGCACGCCGCTTTCTTCGGCGGGGCGGGCGGCTGTTTCGCCGCTTGCGCTTTTTTTTTTTTCTCAGCGCGGCCGCCGTTCGCCGCTTCCTCGGCGGAGCGGGCAGGTTTTTTTTTCGCCGCGTGTTTTCGGCGCAGTCAGCTAGTGCCACGCCGGCGGCGCGCGCGCGATTTTTCGCAGCGGCGGCGGCGCCGCCCTTTTCGGCGGCGCCGGCTCCTCGCCGCGGCGGCGGCGCCGCGCCTTCTTCGGCGGAGCGACTCGCGCGATTTTTTCGCAACGGTGGAGCGGCTCTCGCGTCGCAGCGGCAGCGCGGCTCCTGCCTCCCCCACCGCTCCTTTGCACGGCAGAGCGGCGAATCTTTCCCCTCGCGTTTTTTCCGGTTACGGGTAGTGGCGCGAGTTTTTTCCCTTCTGTTTACCCTCTTTTTCTTAGCTCACCCCCTGTCTTTTTATCTTAGATCCCCCCGACTGGATTAGGCTTGTGGCTGGTCTTTTCGTTAAGGTGCACCTTAGCGATTGTCAGGGGGCTTGGCGCGAGGACCCTCCCTTTTTCTATCTTTTTCGACCTGCCTCTCCTCGTTAGGTCTGTGGTAGGTCGTTCTATCTGTGTGAGCCGGCCATCCGTGTTTAGAGCCGAGCTCTGTTTTTAACCTCTCGTCTATTTGCATGTTTCTATCTTTCACCGCTTTCGAGCGAGGTTTTTTAACTGCCCTATTAACTCTTTCCCTATTCATTTGTGGGTGTCACAGCAAATGAGCAGACTGCTAATTTGACAAGCATGGGTGCATGCTTGTCCTCTGCTCAGAAGGAGGCTCTGTTAGTTGTTAAAAATGTTTTAGTTAGTGGGAATGTCAATATTAATGTAAAAGAATTGCGAAAATTAACCCGATGGGTCTTTTCCCAGTTCAAAAGTGTTTCCCCCGACCAGTTTGGGGACCTCCAGTTTTGGGAAGAGGTCTCAAAAAAATTAGCTTATCTGGCCCAGTCGAGAGAAGTTTCTATTACCAAAAAATTAAAATTGATAAAGCACCTGATTTGGGTAGCTCAGGTCTTTCAAGTCCTGAACCAGAGAGAAGAGAAGGAACTAGGAAAACACCCGCAAGTTCCAGTTATCGGCCCAAGTTGTATAGTCCCTTGTGTTGTTCCCAGTTCTCCTGAGCCCCGTGTCCCTATCCCCCATCCCTCTCCCTCTTCCCCAAAAAGACCTGGGATCCTGAGGGGAGCAGCACCCAACCAGAGCGGGCAGGAGCCCCTTCATCGCCCTGGCCCCCCTCAGGACCGCCAGTCTGCGTCTCAGGGCTGGCCACCCAGAGATGCAGACCGACTTTCCCGCCCCCTCTTCTTCCCCATTTCCCATTCTCCGAGTTGTTGCATCCCCCAAGTTAACTCCTAAGATTTGCCTCGTAGTCCCGCTACAAGATAGCTCCTATGGAGCCCAAAGTAGCAGTGACCACGAAGTTCAGTGGTGGGGAAATCTTCCTTCGTTCTCCCAGAAATCTTCCCCCTTGTCTGTCATCAAATCCCCTTACGTTCAATTCCGTTTGTACCTCGTTTAATCCTCTTTTGTTCCCATCTCTGGCTCCCTCTACCCCCTGCTCTCTGCCTCTTGCCCCTCCTCCCTCTCCAATCGTTCTTGAGTCCTCGCCCGCTAAACAGCAGAAGCAGTCAAGCTGTCTAGCAGAAGAAAAGTTTCCAAAAACACATAGGGAGAGGGGGCAAGAGAAAAGCCTGCTGCCATTGATTTCCACACCACCAGAAATTCTAGAGCTACTTTTCACTGAGCGTGGAACAAGATCATCTATCCCACAAGTGAAAGTAGCAAACTGGTGGTGAAAAAAGCGGAGCCAGAGATCCTCCTTTCCTATCTGTTCTTCATGAACAGTGAACCCCTCCAGAAAACCCCCCTCTCTACCTTTTTTTTTCTAAAATAAGTTTTGTTAGACTTTTAGTTTTGTTTGTAATTCCAGTTCTAGCCAACTTTTTAAGTTGTGCCTTAGTCATCTGTTGTCAACAATCTGTTTAAGTTCTGTCCTCTTAGTTATTTCCAGTCCTGATGGCCCAGCAACGACAGTTGTTGCCACCTCTGCAGCCGCAATGAGACTCCGCTGTTCCAGCTACAAACTTGTAGCCAATTCCCCCACTGAAAGTAATCAGAAAATGTCATAACAGCAAGGGCTCTTGCTTCTCATTCCGAGCTGCCAAGCTGAGTCAGAAAAATGTTAGATCTATTATGTTAGCTTTTCTGTTGTATTCAAGATTCCGTTCCAGTCAATGTAATTTACTTTTGAATTTGCATGTTAAGTTTTTTATCGTGAGTCCTTCTACCCCTTTCCCTGTTTCCACCCCCTGTATCCCCAGAGCAAAGCCATTCTTGTTGTTAATAAATTGTTTGAGTTATGTCATTTTAGTCACGTTAATCCAAAGTCACTCAGCCCGACAGAAAAATGCGTTTGTCGTTTCCACCACTGCAAGTCGTCTCGTTGCTTCATTCGCCTCTCCAGTCTTCTCAGCTGCAGTGCAGTTTTCTAGTCTCAGTCTACGTCTTCAGCAGAAAGCGCCACCACAGATGAAAATGTTTTTTCTTTGCGGACTGTCGGGCCGGGTTGAGTTGCAAAGCCTTTGTTTGTGTGTGTTTTCTAGTTTTGTCAACCCTTTTGTTTTGCTTTTCGGGCACCCCCCCCATCTTCCTTTTTCTTTTTGTGTAAAGTGGGGGGAGATGTTGCGGTGCACAATGCGACTGCTCTTCAGTTGCTGTTATATGTTTTTTAAGTTTGGATTTTAAGTTTAAAGTCAAATTGTGTTAAGATGGCACCTGCCTCAGGTTCCCTCCCCCGTTTCTCCTCCTCTGTGATGTGTCAATCCTCTGGTTGCCTAGGGAACTCCCGCCATTTTGTATGCCAGTCTTTAGTCCCCTCCTTAGTTGCCATGGCTTCTTTGTAAACCCTTCCCATGTTTCCCCGGTAACCTCCCTGTCCATCACTTTCTGCTGACACCCTGTCCGTAGAATCTTCTACCGTGGGCAGAAGGTGGTTGGAGCAGAAGTTGCTGTGCCTCCCCAACAAGCCTCCTATTTGTTACTATGTTAAATCAATCACTCAGTGCTGTTTTGTTACTGGCCAGGAGGTGGGTCGCTCCTCCCTTCTGGAAACCTTTATCACTCTGCAATCTCCTCCCCCCTGGGGGCAGATCCCTGCAGCCATTACCCGAATATGTACCCTTCCTCTCCCTCAATAAAACTCACCCTGCTGCAGAGACGTGCCTAGCCTCCTTTCCATCATTCATGCGACCTCATTTAGCTGGAGCGCAAGCTTTGCCAGATCTTCGGACACAGCCGAGGCCATCTCCTCCTCTGCCGGGGAGAGCTCAGCCCCAAGAAGCTGCTGGCGTGCTGTGGAGCTAGCCAGGCAATTCTTACGCACCCCGGCAGACTGGAGCCTTTCTTTAAAAACTATTGTGCAAATTGCAAGAATCAGCAGTTGAGCACTGTGCACTCTCTTAATCACCAGAAGTGTGAACACAGCCTTCACCAGTTTCAAGGCAAGTGGGTTTCCCCATATTCAGTGGCCTTAACAGGATATTAAGGTCAGTCATTGAGTTTCTGATCTTTCAAGTCCCTTAGCCTGGCAAAAATTTCTGTGTCATTTGTGGGGATAAGACAGAGCAGTCTTGAGGAGCTTTATGTTAATGAAGCCTTTGCAGTGGGTTCTTGCAGATGTGTGAGGCAGAGCCATTCTGGGTTACCAGCTCCTGTTGTGGCTGTAATTTTTGCACATAAATGTAATTTTGGACTGGTTGAATTTGAAAGGTATTAACTCTGGAGATTACTTCTGTCTCTTGCTGAGCTTGGGTGATTCTGAAGTACTATGAGACAAAGACAGGTGCAGAATGGAAAGAGAACATGGAAATGGGTGGTTTATTTCCCCATTTTTCCATGCAGTTCCCCAATTTTTAATGCAGAGTTTGATGTTAGACTATGCTACTGATGAAACTGAGGAATGTATGTCTTTAGCAGTCTCCTAGCACACAAACTGACTGCAAGCATGAGGGCTCTGGAATGGAATGGAAGATGGCCCTGGGTCAGACCAGATGGGAAAACACAGGTTTGTACTGTATGCATATTACAACTCACGTTGTAAAGGTGAGAAACAGCCAAAATAATTTCCCCTGTCTGCTACTATATTAGAATTTGTGTTTGTCAAAAATGGTGTTGTCATTCTTGTGTTCCAAGGTGATGTGGATTTCATAAGGTATGTTTGGATATAGCAGATATGTTTGTTTATCACTGTCTGAGCAGGTCTCTTCAAAACAATACTTCTATTTTCCTTGTCTTCCACTGGAGATAAGGAACATTAACAAATTATCAGTAATCAGGTTTGGGGTTTTTTCTGAATAATCACCATCTGCTGACAGCTGCACATCTGCACTCAGTGGATTAGTCACTGAGCCTACTGTAAGAGTGATGCATTTTGGCTGTTTCAAAGACAGTAGGTTTGTCACAGACATCCTTTTCACAAAAATCCTTTCTTTAGGATTTTTTCCTTCTGGGAAGCTGAGGCCCCAGAAACAAAAGGTAAACAATAGGTTATCTGCTTCTGTGGAATGCAACAGGTCAGTTCTGGATTGGCCCAGATTGAGTGTTTGGAAATAATGGCCAATCCAGAACTGAGCTCTCTTGGACACAGTCCGGGAGAGCAAGGTTTGTTGATCATTCTTCTTTACTTTCTATTCTTAGGTAGTTAGCAGCTTCTGGAAACTCTCCTTTTCTTTTTAGTATAGTATAATAGATGTATATATCATAACATAATAAATCAAGCCTTCTGATCATGGAGCCCATCTCGTCTCTTCCTTCACCCCGAAAACCTTGTGACCAACCGTCACAATTGGTGACCCCTCGTGTTTCTGAGGACATTTATCACTTGGTGAGACTCCAGAGGAGCATTGCTGCATTTGGGTAAACCCCGAATATGTGGCATTGATGGTCATCTCACAGGTGACCACAGAAGTGGATTTAGCCAGGAGCTGAAGTACCGAAGATCCAGATTTGGACGGAGTTCACAGCAAGGCTGACCACAAAAAGGACCTTTTGAAGCCTCCAGGAAGATGCCCAGAGAGCCTTTTAGCCTCGAGCAGGAGCTGGCCAGAGCGTGCTGGACTCTCTCAGAAGGTACTATTAGGTTTTCCATTCCTGAAGATGCTGCCCTGCAATGGTGGTGGCTGGAAAAGTGGACGAATTTTCCCACTAAAACAGAGGTCCATCTCTCTCTGTCAGAGGAGAGGCTTATTTCCCTCTGGCAAAAATGGGGTGAGGAGGATGGAATTCTCCTGTTGAAAAAAGATTTATATGACTTTTTCGATGGGCAAAGTTCTTTGGATTTTTTACTAATGTACTATACGCATTGGATTCGTATGTATGGGAATCCATGGAATTTATTTTCCAGATTGTTTGGGACCGGAGCTGCCGTTGCCCTCGCAGCTACCAGGTCTTTCAGGCACTTTTTCCGGTTTTAAAACGAAGAGCAGCTGCTTTCCTCTGGATCGCTGAAGCGAGGGGCAAGCACCATTCCCCCGATTCCCGGGGCAAGACCCTTCGGAGAGGGACGAACGGCTGCTTCCCAGCGGGGGGCGAAATTTCGCCCGGCGCTGAAGTTCTTTTCTCCGTCTTCAGAGCATGCTCAGATGGGGCCACCTTCTCCCTCCCCCCGCCGCTCTCAGAGGGGCAGCCAGCGCTGCCGGCCCCGCTCCAGCCGGTCCCGTACACTCCGCCCCAGCCGGCGCCGCGGGGGCAGGTGCCACCCCGTGCGGCCCTAGCGGCGGCGGCACCGGCAGCAGTGCCGGCCATGGCTCTGCCCGCGGCGGCCCCGCCCCCCGCGGCCCAGGCGTTGCTTGGTGACGACGGAGACGTGGCGGCTGCTTCCGTCCCGGCGGGGCACGGGCTCCCGCCGCCCCCAGAGCCTCCAGCGGCCCCGCTTTTGCCGGCAGCACCGAGGTTGGAGGTTCCACCTGAGAAGAGCGACTCACCGCCCCCGCCGCCCCCCCGGCCCCTCCCGGGCCGACCCCGCCGCCTCCTCCTCTGTCTCCCGGGCCGGCTTCGCCGTTTTTGCAGACCGCGGCTGCTTCCGTCCCGGTGGAGGACGGGCTCCCTCCGGCTCCAGAGCCTCCGGCGGCCCCGCCTTTGCCCACAGCGCCGATGCCGGAGATCGCAGTTCAGGAGACAGCCCCGCCGCCTCCCGCCGACCCGGTTCCAGTCCAGGATGATGCTGAGTGCGGCGATGGGCCCGCGGGACCGCCTTCAGAGCTGCCCGCCCCAGAGGTTCTGGCACCTTCGGAGGCCCCGTCCCCTGCACCCAGCGTGGCTCCCACCCCGAGTTTTTCGGGCTGTCCCAGGGCTGTTCCTGCCGGGGGAGCTGGGACAAGGGAAGAGGGCTTCAGCCTCCCTTTCCGTGGGGGGGGTGTCGCTCGTCAGCTGAATGCTGGCGTAGCCAAGATCCCTGCCTTCAAAATTAGCGTTTTTGGGGGGTTTGGGGTCCTTCCTTGGAAATTGTCATCTCTGCCGCCCCTCGTGCGTCCCAGTGGCGAGGGGACAGTGGGTCCCAAGGGGTCTGCCTTTGGTTTGCAGCCCAAGGGGGGTGTTGTCAAGACAATGATGGGAAGAGCACCTTCTGCATCTGCATTGCAGACACAGAAAGCCTTCATGGCTCGCTTGCTTTGGGGAACAAATGTTCCTAAACCCGAGGCGGAGACTCTCGGGGGTGCTTCTATTCCCTCACTGCTGGCATGTGTTGGTGGTGTTGGGGAGCAGAGGCGTTTGGTCACTGCCACTGTACTAGCAGCTGGGTGGTGGCCTGTGTTAATGCAGAGCTTGCCTGAGGGGCCTGGCCCCCCAGGGTCTCTCTCAGGCCCCTCTGCTGCTTGCTGTTTAAAAAAAAAAAAATTAATAAAAAAGGGTTGAAATACCTGCAGCAGCAGCTCAAAAAGCATTGAAGGGCCAAAACCTACCTTCAGCCCATGTTGTTCAATAAAGGGTTGTGTCTAAGTAATTTCAGAAATTTTTAAAAAATTGTTTGGAACTGTTTGATAACTATTGACGGATTCTCTGCAGCAAGTCTGTTTCAGGACCAAAAGAGACTTTCAGATATGGCAAAGAACATCTTCAGTCCATGGACTTTTTCCTGAAACTCAGCTGTTGGGACTTGGACTTTGTTTTGCATTGTTTTTGCATTTTCTTACATTGTAAGGTTGTTTTAGTGATATCATAGAATTTTATGTTTTATAGGTGAAGAAATCCCCTGTTCATCCCACAGAAGCACTTGATTGAGTTTGATTTGCAACAGATAACCTGTCAGGTGTTTGTTTTTTCCTCTGCATGGCTCAGCAGAGAAAATTACAAACATTTTTCTTTTAATTTTAATTAAATTTAAAGGGTGACATGTCACAGACATCCTTTTCACAGAAATCCTTTCTTTAGGATTTTTTCCTTCTGGGAAGCTGAGGCCCCAGAAACAAAAGGTAAACAATAGGTTATCTGCTTCTGTGGAATGCAACAGGTCAGTTCTGGATTGGCCCAGATTGAGTGTTTGGAAATAATGGCCAATCCAGAACTGAGCTCTCTTGGACACAGTGTTGATCATTCTTCTTTACTTTCTATTCTTAGGTAGTTAGCAGCTTCTGGAAACTCTCCTTTTCTTTTTAGTATAGTATAATAGATGTATATATCATAACATAATAAATCAAGCCTTCTGATCATGGAGCCCATCTCGTCTCTTCCTTCACCCCGAAAACCTTGTGGCCAACCGTCGACAGTAGGTTCTCTGTTTTCTGGGCTGTGAAACCTGCAGGACAGGAAAGGCAAAGCATGCATATGCTGTTTCCAGTAGAGCAAAGTGTTCTACTCTTAATTTCTGTAATTTAGTGTGGATTAAGTGCACCAAATGCACTTAATGTATCGCTGCTGTTGTTACAATACCACATGGATTGTGACCTGCCTCTTGTTAGGAGTGTACAGAACAAGTCAACAGGCTGATATATGATGTATCTATTCAAGCATGTTTCAGGAATAGGAAAATAGAGAGACCACCTTTGTTTGTAAGAAAACGAGTACTAAGGATGGTTCATACTTGCATGTGCAGAAAAGCCGTGTAGAAGAGAGCAAAGGGTACAGCCTATCATATGATCTACAGTTGTTCATTTTAGCAGGGCTCTCCAAAATTTATTGCTAATTCACACTTTGAAGTTATGTTAACATAGCAAAACAGATTGATTAGCATCAGCGGCTAAAATCAAAGGATTTTGTAGCTTTTGTGTAGTTATTTTACTTCTCTGTGGCAATGCATGCAAAACCCCTTTGGTAGTGTTTTACTTTCCCACGAGGATTTTAAGCATTGACAACAATCCATCATTTTTCATCCCATTTCCTTTCATCTGTTTACATTTACCTGCAGAAAATAACTGTGAGGTTCATTTCCAGCTTTCAGACAGGTGCTTTTGGCCCTGAGTGCTCATTTTGGCCCTGAGTGTTCATTGTCCTTTTTTTTTCCCTCACTAGGTCCTTCCAAGTGAAAAGTTTGTAGAAGGTGGTCCTAAGGTATGGTAGTTTGATAAACAACAGGCTATGCAGACTTGGACTCCACCACATGCTTGTAAATGTTCTCTTGAAATGTATGACATTTAACCAAAAAGTCTTTGCATTTTTAAGGAAGCTTCAGTTATTTCTACTGGAGCTTTCCTACTGGACCGTTGTCACCTAAACTGAAGCTATACCTGCTCAGAGAGTCACATGTACACATTCCTGGATCTTTGTCTTGCTTCCAGAAAGTATTTTAAATAAGGAAAACCCAATTGTTATGTGCTGAAGTGGCTGTCTAGCAGCGTCTCTTCACTTCCACAATAAATATCAAAACCAGAAATAACAATCAATCTGATATCTACACTGAAATTACTCACAAAGCTGAATGAATTTCAAGGGATACTTAAGTATGATACTAAGTATCAATAGTCATTAGAATTTAACATATGTTCTGCTTTCCCAGTGTTGGCATTAGATAAGAAGGCCACTGCTATGAAATTGTAAAAAGTTATGTTACACAAAACTGTTTGTGTAAAGAGCTCAAAAGGATTAAAACTATGAGGTGTGCTTTTAATCACACTGAAATAATGAAGGGATACCACATTAATTGAGAAATAAATGTTGGCTTTGCTCCCATGTTGCTTACTTGGAGATTTTAAAATAATGGATTGATGACATTTATCCTCTTTCAGGATGGAATTTCTCAGCACTCTGGAGTTCATTTATCAGCATGTAGTTGTCAGCTTTACTAATCTGACAGAGAGGCACTATATTTGTCTTGGTTGAGTAGGTTAGATCAACTCATAAAGTTGTAGGAGGCAGAAAAAACCTATGTAAGAATTTGGGACCATTATCAGGGGCACAGGAAGGAAGAAAGAAGAAAAAAGTGTAGTATCACTTGTGTCACCACTGAACCATTCATGTGAACTGAGCTAGAATTTCTCAGTATTCTTGTGCTGAAAACATTAAGGTGCAGTTTCATTAAGCCCCTGCTTCCCATTTAGTATGTGTATCTAGGTGAACCTTGTTAACCTTCTAGATTGTATGTGATATGCTTTTGTCTCTCTAATTTCTTGGCCTTCATCAAAGTGTTGCTGAGTTAAGACTTTGACCAATAACCCAGAGAGAGCATTTCATCATGGCTGATTCGAAGGGAGCATTCTTTTTGTCATTTTTAAAGTTGTGCTGCATTGTTAAAGGTTTTCAAAAGTGACTGCAGCACAGATGGCTTCCTACATTTCTGAAGAGTACTCCAGCCACCTAGTGAACTGTTTCATTAAGCAGTTGCATGGGAATGTGAACATTGTGAACAGAGTCATATACATGACAAATAGAAAAGAAAGCTGTTATTGAAATTGAGATGAAGTCACCTTCATCATAAATCTCAATAACCTGGTATGGGATTGGATGAGCTGTTTGTCTTGTGAATAAATTTAGTTATTTGTTCTTCAGGCTGATGCTGAACTGACTGGCCAGAAGCTCATTCTTGATAGGTACGGAGGCTGGGAGTCCATGGTGGAGGTGCATTCTCTGGAAAAGATCCCTTCCAAGTTGATAGTTCTGCAGCATATGCTGCCCACTGGATTGCAAAATCTCTGGAGAAATCTGGTCTCTGTCGAAGAGTATTTACCCAGATAAGAACAACTGTAAAAGTAATACATCAAATTCTGAAACACAAATTCTGTCTCAGAGTGTATATCACCATCACAGCCTCTCTCCAGTTTCAGAAAATCTTTTCTCATAATAGAATGGGGCTCCTGGAATTTTTTAGGAGCCTTATGAGGGAAGCCAAAGACATGGGTCAGGATGGTCCTGAAACAAGACTGCGTTCTCAGTAATGTTCTTTCTCCAACTCCTTTGTCATCCCAGGTCCAGGTACTTTGCATCATCCTTGCATTTTAGCTGTTCTGCACACACCTGCACGCCCAGAACCCCAGCTTGGCTGCACAGCACATTACAGTCATGGGAGCACTTCCTAGGCGTAGCTGTTCAACTTGCAACTTGCAGTATGGTCATATTGGATGTAACTAATCTGTTTTAAGCTGCACTTGCAATTACCTTAATTTGTTCCTAGTATTCTCCTCTGATACAGGGTGTAACTAAAAGCAAAATTCAACTGTTTTCGAGTTTAAGATAAGAACAACTTCCATTAGTCCTATATGCTCAGACAAAAAACAGTGCACTTCCTTGTGCATGAAATTTTTGATAACTAAGTCAAAGAAGTAGAAAGAGATACTTTACTGACACTTTGACACTTTCACATGAACAGAATGTGACTATTAAAGTGACATTTGCCTAGGCAATTTGCAATACTAGTTTCTATAAATACTTGTTCTGAGTAGCTCCTGTGTCCTAAGTAAGTAAAATGTAGCAGCAATCTAGCCAATGTTTCGCTGCAGTGGTGTGTTTAAATCTTTTTGCTTTCTCTATGGAGCAGAGGAGAAGCCCACTGCATGTGATTATGATCCACAATGTAGTATCCAGATATTCCAATTAGCAGCAAGCCTTCTTGCTTCAGGCATTGTGCATGTGTTTGACACCTGATAGTTGGCAGTTAGTCAATAAAAGGGTAGATTGGGAATAAACCAAGCACAAGTGAGTTTTGGTTATCAAATTTTTGACAATTTTTTTTTGAGGGAAAGAATACAAGCTTCTGATCTCTTTGTATACACATTTTGAGAGCAATTTTTGAACATCTACATCACATTTTTGAGTTAGGTGGGAATGTTGTTTTTCCAGTAATTCTCAAAATCTCTCTTTAAATACCTGCACCTGACTCTAGATAAGAAAAGAGTGATATTTTTAACAGCAAATTATGGAGATCCAGATACTAGCAATGAAGATAAATGGGAAGACAGGAGACCAAAAAAGCCAATGTCCTTTGAAGTCTTCAAAGGCCAGATTAAAGATTAACAAAAGGAATAATGTGTGAAATGGAAATGTAAAATTTATTTCAGCCCATTACTATTTGTGCGCTACACTGAAACCTTGCCAGCCTTCACCAAGGCTGACAACTAAGCTGGCTGTCCTATGGATGTTATTTTCATGTTAAGCATCTCTCACAACAAAAGGAAAAAATTGATAATAGAGATACCTGCAGTCTAATTAGATGTATATTAATACAATATTATTTAGTGTTGCAAAGAATTGTCAGGTTATTGGTTAATGGCAAATTGATGTCATAATCTCATAATTAGCTAAGGGGAAGATAATCACAATTAGAACAGTTTCTGTAAACCAAAACAAAAGGAAAAAACCAAAACCAAGCCATAAGCATTTGTAGAATTCGAAGTCTTCAATCTTTAAGGCATTAAATCCTTGTGTCTAGCTGAAACTGAAGGATGAAGAGTGGCAGTAGCTGAGGATGACAGAAAGTACCTGTTTTGTTTTAAAGGAGTATCACCCATGTCTGATATTTGATCAGGCTCTGAGGAAAACATAATTTTCAAACATAAAAGACAAATAGCAAAAAAGATATCTCCTAACTTTCCTTATGGTACCAGGACACTAGTAAACTCCACCCTGATACATATAATAAGCCTTTCCTTAAGCAAAAAGCAGGAAGGACTGTATTAATTGTGTTTGGCTTGTATGGTTGTATTATACAGCTATCATATGCTATCTGTCTCACCCCCTCTTGCCATCTCCATTTTCCATTATGGAACATCAGGTAGATCTGAAGAAGAACTGCTTGAAATTGTCCATAAAAACATTGATCTATGCCTTGGAGCTATTAGAAGGTTTGTGTAATGTTAGTATTTGCTGTATGGAATAATTTTGAATGCTCTCTACATTTTAGTTACAGTTTAGTTATCTGCCTTATAACCTCAAGAAAGTCACATTCATCATAAATCTCTAATTGATGTAATTTTTGCTCCTCCCTCATTCATGCCTCCAGTACAACGTACAAGAACCAATTGATAAATTGGGTCACAAAATGCACTAAGTAACATGCTTAAGTAAGTTAAGACCAGCCTAAATTACGCCATGTATATCTACCAGTAACCCTAGTGGTGAGCTGTTGAAATTAATTAGCCAAGTGGTAGTGAGCCTGGTGAAGCAGAACTAAAGTCTAACATTAGATATAGTTAGGCTTTCCAGTCTGTTTACAGGGTGTGTAAGGCTCCAAATCTCTGCCTTATGTGAAGTGCAACAGAAACATTGGCTCTTGCTGAAAGAAACCTTGGGCTCTGCACCTTTGAAATTCAGGTGGAAACAACTTGTGAGACAGCTCAAAGGCTTTGGTGCTTCATGTCACCGTTTGGAGTCAACAAAATTTAACTAAAAAGGAATCCATGTTTCCTAAGTGCTCTCTTAAGGCCTAAACCACTGTAATGAAACTATTGTAATTGAACTACTGTATAAATTTAAAAACCAGAACAAGGTCAGCCATGAAATGAATGTTCTTGAAGTCAAAATTCACTTGTGATCAAAAGTTTCACTGAGGCTGCCATGCAACAAGACAGGATATGAGATCCCAAACTTGTTAACATTGCCTTTTGCAGCCCACCATTTCTGGAATACTTCTGGGCCTGAAATAGCAGGTCTTTTAGACAAATACAACCCTCACATTTAAAGTAGCATGGGAATTACTCTTTTCTTTGAGAGAAAAAAGGACTGGAGGCAATGAGCAGATCAGTACTTGTCCTTATCAACAGCTACCAACTTACAATCCAGTGGGCTGTAATTTGACCCTAGAATTTTTCACTATTTTTCTCCCATTTGTGACTAACTCATATGATTTTTAATGCAAACTTCAAGGCAACAGAACTCCTTGTCTTTTTTGTAGTGTGGCTTCCTGAGACCTAAGCGTACAGGTTCATCTTCTCAGTCCTGAGTAACTTCCTAATCTCTTTGCTGATTTTCACCAAACCTGATAGACCTGGACCTCTTAGACATTTTTTGAAATACTCAAGTAATGGAGAGAAACACTATCTCTTTCCACTTTTAAGGGAACAACCACATTGTGAAAATTACTTGTATTTGATTTCTAACTTTCCTTTCTGTCTCCTTACAGTTTTAATGCATGCAGCTCTATCTAGGAGATATTCACAATTAAATCAGCTTTGATTGGGTAACGTGAATAATTTAGGCCTTTGACGTGATCAGACATTAAAATGGTTGTGGATATTGATGCCATTTCTATTCTGCCAGGGAAGTCCACTATTGCTTACTCAATTAACTTCATACTGAAGTGGATGAAGTGGGTGAGGTAGCTTTAGGAGCTCCCTGTGAGAGGAGAGCAGAAATAGCACAAATTGCTGTGATTATTTCAGCCAGAACTTCCATGATGACAGCTTTAGTTAAGGTGCTTCAGTTACATTTAAACAAATCAGTAGAAATACCCATTTCTGAACATTGGTCATTGTAACCCTACATATACCTTGCTCTTATGTAGTGTTATTTGTTTGCTTTGAACATTATAATTTTGTAGTTGTATAATTGAAAATTGATAAACTCCTATGTTGTGATTCTTTTATTCATTTATAGTCATTCTCTTAAACTTGAACTTTCCATGAATTGGAATTGGTTGTATAAATTTTCACTTAAGTTTATTTTGGCCACTTCTGAAATGTAATAAAATGTAAAAAACACTTGGAGGACAAGATTTTCCTTTTACTTTTCTGGCTGAATGCTTAAAATTCAGAGAGGGCATTCAAAATCATTTAGGTTCTCTTTAAGGACTAGAGAGGATGAAAATGCTTGAATATCAAAAATAGCAATTCTGGCAAGCAAATTTATAATTTAATTGGTAACTAAGACACAATGTTGGAATGCTATGACTGCTGTAACACCAGGAAATCTTATTAAACAACTAAGCAATACGGGTACCTTGCCCCTGTTAACAGAAAGATAAAGGCTCCAGTGGTAAGTCTAACCAAATGCAAGTAGCTGATTACATCCTTAGTCTCAAGCAAGTTTTTAAAAGCTTCTTCCTTTGCAAAAACTGATCAATCCGCTGCTCCGTTGATAGACCAGAGCTGAAATGAGGTCGCCATACATCTGTACCTGCACCTTACCTGTCCTGGTACAGCTAACTTGATCTAGCACAGGAGTGCTGCCGTCAGTTTTTGTGACCTATACATGAGGCACATTTTTCTTAGTTTCACAAAACTAATTTCTGTAATTCTTTTGTGGGCTATTTTGCATTTTTTTAAACTTAATGGCAAGTTTTGCTTTTCATCACAGGACCCCGGACCCTATAATTGCCTGAAAATAATCTAGTTTACTTTGCATATGACCACATTGGCATAAAATCAATAATTAACCTTTATTAAAATTTGTTCAAATTGGTATTGCCTAAGAAATGCTAATGTAGCTTGGTGATTCTGAAATGTCAGAGTAAATTCTACTTTTAGTAATGTAGGGGTACAATGTTTAAATGGCACGGGATTGCAGAAATGACTGCACAGTAAAATGACTATAATGACCTTTTGAAAGAGAGTTCAGTAAATGGGCTTATAGTCTCAATTTTACAGCTGTCTCAGTTACAGCTACTATCAATTTTGTTGTCATAATACTTCTTCCTTCCAAAGTGAAACAGTGATGCTTTGGTTCTCATGCAAGAAGACCATTTTGATAAAAAGTCTTATGTTAAATTTAATAAAGAAATTATTTGTTCAATTGAAGTGTCTGTTAATCATGGCTTATCATCAAACAAACAAACAAGTAAAGCAACACCACCCAAAAAACCCACAGTATATTTCAGACAGTAAGAGCACACGCCTGAAACACTTCTTTCACTTTCCTTTCTGGCTTCAAAGTTAAAGACCTTTTCTTCAAGGAATTGGATAGACTCCAAATCTTTCTTTCCCTTGTCATTATTTGGTATTTTAAGGAAGTCAGGAGCACCAACTGCAGAAGAAATCCCTAACTACAGACTGGAACAGGTACAGTATACATTCAATCTCCAGAAACCCTATCTACAAATTTCAGCGAGTTTTCTAATAACCAGTAAATTAATTTTATTTATACAGGGTAGCTAATTTGCCCTATATAAAATTTTCCTAAAGAAGAGAAAAAGATAAAGAAGATGCCTTGTTTGAAGCCAGCAAACAGAGAAAAGATACATCTGCTTAATTTGTCTAATCCAAAGCTAGAGACAAAACTATTGCTCCACAAAACCAGTGAAGTAATTTGTTTTGAATCATTGGCATATTTTCCTATTATCAGAAAAGAATAATTTAAATTGGAAACTCAGCTATAAAGAAAGGGTTCCCAAATCAATAACAGCAGTTATTTAGTGAAATTAGAAGGTAGCATTCATACATACAGATAAATTGAAATATCTCTATTTCCAAATGTTTCAAATGCTGCTTTATTAACCTCATTATTTTAATATCAAATGAACAGGCTCTCATTTGAAATATGCAGCTAGAGCACATTATAAAAATCTCCCAACATATAGCAGGTGATAATCTGCGGAAGAAAAAAAAGTACATCAGAAGAACATAACACTTCATTTGTATTGCAACAAATACAAAAAGTAACATGAACAAAAAATGTGTGCTGCACAAAATTACCTGGGTGTAACACAGAGGTACTACTGGCTGTTCACTTCCCAAATCTGCTGATTGTTGCTGGATTGTGTGAGGCAGAACTAAGCCTAAATCTTTCAAAAGGGTGCAGTTTCACTCAAACCTAGGATAGCCAATTAGGAAAGAAAATGACTGGTCAGAAGTGCCAGCTTGGCTTTAAGTGTGCCTTTGGTATATTTGTGATCTGAGATGAAGCGGAGGGTCTCTGCATGCAAATCAAAGATATTAAATAAAGAATGGTCAAACCTCTTGTGTTTGCTTTGTGTGAGGATTAGTTTTATGGCTCATTCTTTCGGACTACATCACAAGAGCAATTGCAATAAACAGTACAAACATTGAGAAGTATTTAATCTTTCTTCTGAGATGTTCTTCCAAAATAGATTTTCAGCTGTGCTGAACCTAATGAACCCTATCTAGATCTACAGAGACATTATTATGTGTGCCATTTTCTAGTTGTATTTTGATTAAGGGTTATATAGAGAAATGCAAAGTAGAATGCTTATTCATTGCTGTTTAATTAATTTAATCCCTAAGAAACTGAAAGCAATTACTGGAATGAAAATTAAAGTGCTATCTTTACTACATGGTAATAGAAAAAAGGAACTTTTCATTTAACAGTTCCTGAATTTATGGTTCTGCCCTGCCTTGACCTTATGACACAAGAGGAAATATTTCCTTACCACCTTCCCCACCCAAGGTTTTTGGCCAGAATGATTTGTGGTACTTTCTGGGTAATGCAGTAGAAGAAAGAAGACTATGTGAGAGTTATAAGGAGAAGGCTGGAGCAGAGCATTTTAATCAGAAGCTCAAGCATCCCACTGGAGTACAGTGTGGTTGTCAGAACTGGGATGCAGACTAGTAACAGATGGCACAACCTTGTTTTCCTCTGCTTTTCAACAGGAACTGTGCCAACATATAAATGGATAAGCCTTATGACCTTTAGCAATTAAAAAAAACCCCATAAGCGTCTCAAGCTGCATAAATAAAAAGAATACTTTTTTCTGACCAAGTATTCTTAAAAACTGTAGCATTTTATCACACTTTTGCCTCAGCAATAAATGAAAATGGGGTCAGCTCCCACCACTGCAGAGCCTTCTGGACTCACTGAATGATTTGTTTGACCTCTCCAGTATTATCCTGGATACTTAAAACCACAGGTCAGTAAAATATTACCCAAGTATTCTTTTAAGCTTTTTAAATCCAGAAAAGCTGCAATCATATCAAGGCTTTTCTATCTCACCTGCAGTAAGTTGCAGTGACAAATTCATCCTGGTTTTTTCAAATGTAACATTCCTGCTGCCTATCCTACATTTTTTCTTATACCTCCTTCATGTTTAACATAGTTACTCCTCACAGAATCTTTCTGAGAACAAGCTCCCACTGTAAGCTATGACTGATCTATCCGAGAAATTTCAAGCAACAATTGATTGAGCTTTTATTATCAAACCTCACACTTGGTGCCTACCTGCATATAATTTTGAACTGGAATTTTGATTATTTGTGTAAAGAACCTTTCCCAACAGTAAATCTCTTGCATAAGCAGGAAAACCATAAAGTTTTAAATATAATCAGTTTTCATGGATGGAATTTTATTTACTAATTTTTATACATTAAAAAGGTACATATTGATAGAGAAACAAGATTCTCAGACAACACATTTTATGGCATTTCAATCAGGCATGCTGCTGCTGAAACAAAGTCCTGCTGCCATGTCATCCTCATCTGTTTCTTCTGACTTTGGGACATCTCTTCTGAGCTGAGATAAATGTGAGGCTTAGCAGTGGAATGGTCAGGAAATTTTAGCATGGCATTAAAGCTGGTTAGCAAAAAAACCCAGAAAAACCCAAACATCCAAAAGAGGTTATTTTAGCCCAGGTCACTCAGTCTGTTACTGAAGTTACATCAGAAACCTCAGTTTTCACTTAAGCTGAACAAATATGAAGCAGCTGCCTCATATTCCATCTATGACAGAGTCTTCCATCTGGGAACAAGAAAGCTACTAAAATAAAACCTAGACCTTGTCGCTTTTCCCCGAAAAGATTGCTTCTGTGGTTCCTTACAGAAATTCCTGTCCTTTTTCCAGTGGCCTTTTATTAATGAGTCTTTGAAGGGGAAGGTGCAGGTGAATGATACAAGGGATAATGAGTAGAACAATATGGCATAGCAAGCCTAACTAGCAGTGTTTGTTTGTAAAAAAATAATTACAGCATTTGCCTGAACAAAAATAATCAGGAAAGTCAGAAACCAAAGCAGGACTGAAGGTAAGATGCTCCTGCAGGTACGATTTTCTGCACAGAAGTTATGCAGGTGTGAGTTACTGTAACAAAATAAGTTTTCTCACAGGGAGAATTGAAAGAAAAATAGCAGCTGACCTCTGCTGCAGATAGAAGTTCTCTATTATAATATTTGATAACTTTTTTTTAAATTAAAGGTATGAAAATGTGGGCTCTTCATATAAATCTACTTGCCTTTAAGACCACACTTCTTGGCTGATCAAGCATTACAGAACAGCGCAGGAATCACAAGAGGTCATGCCCCTGTAATTTACACAGTGCATGAAGAAGAGCAAGTTCTTAGTTTATGGAAGCTGACTGAGAAATATAACTTCAAAAACCTGAACCAGTCATCTGTGCAGGAGAAAGTAGCTATGGCCACTTGAAATCCTACAGAATTTGGAGATGTCTGGGATTGTCTCAAAAGGATGGCTGCTGGCAAGGTGGAGACAGTATGGACTAAACTTCTGAAAGAGAATCTTGACGACTGAAGCATATTATTTCTGAAGCATAAGGTTCGGAGGCAAGCCTTTTTTCTAGCGATCTGCTGTCTCAGGTCATAGGTAGTATTCTGGAAATGGACTGACTAGTTTGGGATCTGCCAAACACACAAAGAGGAGTCACCCTGGCCTGTAAAAACACAGGCTGACACTGTCTGTGGATATGGCTATTCGCAACATTTCTCTGTGTGTTGGTTTTGCATGGCTTGGTCTTTGGTAGCAGCAGGGGGCATGGAGATGGCTTCTGTGAGAAGCTTCCAGAACCTTCCACCACATCTGGCAGAGCCAATCCCTGATGGCTCTGAAGATAGACATGCTGCTGGACGAGGGTGAGCCAACTAGAGATGATGGTAATGCCTGTGTGATAACATATTTAAGAAGATGTTGCGGTGCGACTGCTTTTCAGTTAATAGTTGAGTTTATTATTCAAGTTGTAATTACGATGTTTAAGTTGGTATGTTCTGTTCCCCCCCATGTTGTGTTGAAATGGTTCTGCCTTGGCTCCCTCCCTGCCTTCCCCCTCTAGCAGTTATACGTCAATCCCCTGGTTGCCAGGGAAACTCCCGCCTTTTTGTATCAGTTATTATGCCAGTCCTTAGTTCCCTCCTCGGTTACCATGGTTTCCTTGCAGACCCCTCCCCTGTTTCCCCAGCAACCGCCCTGTCCGTCATTCTCTGCCCACACCCTTTCCCCAGAACTTTCCACCTGGGCGGAGAGTGATTGGAGCAGGAATTGTTGTCGCTCCCCAAGAAATCCCCCATTCGCTGTTCTGTTATGCCCATCATTATGTTCTGTGTGTTCATTTGCCCAGGGCGGTTCGCTCCTCTCTTCGGGAACCCTTCGTAAATTCTGTTAATCGCGCCCCTGACGGCAGTTCCAAGCCTTGATAAGTCCCTGCGGAGAATTGCTGCCTTCTTCGCTTTCTTGCGCCGCCTTAGTTCCTGCTGCTGTCAGCCCGGCTTTTACGGTGCTGCCTTCCCCACCCTGCCGCGAGGGAGAGCACCGTGGACAGCTGCTCGACCAGCTTGCCTCCTTACCGGAGCAAGGGCTGCATGGCCACACAGCTATCCCCACCAGGCCGTTGGCGTGCCATCTGTGGGGCTAGCCGGGCTCTGACAACCTTGCACGGCAACAAGAAGACATTAAAAGAAAAGTAGGGGCGCAGTTTTAATTCTAGGCAGCGAAAAAGATGAGGTGAGAACATGTGAGGCACTAAGGTTAGTGAAGAAGGAGGGGCAGGAGCTGCTCCAGGCACTGGAGCCGAGATTCCCCTGCAGGCAGTGGTGAGACCGTGGCGAAGCAGCTGTGCTGCTGCAGCCCATGGGGATCCACAGGGGATGCAGAGATCCACCCACAGCCCAGGGGGGAGATGTCAGTGCTGGAGTGGGTGGGTGCCGGGAGGAGGCTGTGACCCTGTGGAGAGATGGGGCCCTGAATCCAGGCTGGAGCAGCCTGCCCTTGGAGAACTGCACCTAATGGAGGAGTGACCCAGGCCACAGCAGTTTTGGGAGGACTGCGTGCCTGTGGCAGGGAGTCACGTTGCAGCAGTTTTGGGAGGACTGCTGCTCAGAGATTTGGAGCCATGCTGGAGAAGTTCACGGAGAACTGGCTCCCATGGGAAGGGACCCCGTGGCCTCACAGGGAAAGGATTCCTCTCCCTGTGCAGCAGAAGAAAACCTCGGGTGATGAACTGACCAAAACCCCCATGCCATGTCTCCCTGCTGTCGGTGGAGAGGAGGGAGGGGTTGGGGGAACAAAGGGGTTTATTTTTAAGGGCTTATTTTACTTCTCGTTATCCTCCTCTGATTTTGTTAGTAATAAACTCACTTTGTATCTCTAAGTTGAGCCCGTTTTGCCCTTGGAGTATTTTCTCCTGGTCCTAACCTCAACTCACGAACCCTATGTTAACAATTTTTCCCTCCTCTGCCCAGCCGTGGCAGAGGAGGGTGACTGAGCGGCTCTGGTGAGTGCCTGGCATTTGGCACCCACAGTGTCAAACCACGACAGTGTGACACATGGAGAGCGCTCCCCACCACGCCCGCCCGTGCCTCCCGGTGCTGGCAGTGGGGTGCAGGGAGGGCAGTGGATGGCCCGTCACGGTTGCGGGGAAAAGCGACAAGCGTGGGAAGATCCCGAGGGCAGACGAACACGGAAAGGACGGCAGCAACGCTCTGCGGGAAAAGCGCAGGTGCTGCCCAAGCGCCAGCGGTGCCGGCGGACAGGAGAATATTTATCTCTCGCCGGCTGCCAACCAAAGTGTTAAACTGTGGAAACACACCGCTGCTTAGGGAATGGCGACCCTTCAGGCGGAAAGCGCCGCGTGTCCCCCGCGACCGTCAGGAGCGGGAGCTCGGGCGAGAGCGAGAGTCGGTGAGGGGACGCTGCAGGAGCGGAGCCGGGCGGGAGCCGGGAGCAAGAGTCGGTGAAGGGACGCTGCAGGAGCGGAGCCGGGCGGGAGCCGGAGCTCCTCCCGCAGAGCGGGGCCGCGGCCGGCCGGGCTGCGGCGGGCGGGCCGCGCCGGGAGCGCGTAAGTGACGCAGCGTTCCCGGAAGCCGCCCGGAGCTGAGGGAAGAGCGGCTGAGCAGACGGTCGGGGAGGCGGGCGGGCTCTCCCCGCAGGTGTCGGAGGCTCGGCGGAGCCCACCAGCTCCATTCCACTCTGCTTCCATCCCTTCCCGTCCCAATCAATTGCATTGCTTGTTGGGAGCCATGTCGCTCTTCCAGTCCGCCCTGGACTTCCTGGCGGGCCCCGGCTCCCTGGGAGCCGCCAGCCGTGACCAGAACGATTTCGTGGGGCAGACGGTGGAGATGGGCGACATGAAGCTGCGCATCAAGCGGGTCATCGCCGAGGGTAAGAGCGGGCGGCAGGGCTGGACCGTGCGGGGCGGACTTCGGCGCTGCGGGGCTGGGGTGGGCTTCCCTGCGGGCCTCCCGCTCCCGTTTTCCCCGTCTCCTATTCCTAGGTCGGGAAGGTTTCCTCCTTGGCAGGCCGCGCCCGGGTGGGGGCGGGCGGGCGGCGGCCGGGGCGACAGTTCCGGCCTCTGGGGAAAGGCCGGCGGTGTCCATGCCGCCCTCTCCGCGCCGAGCCGGGCCGGTGTCCCCAGGCCTGGGGATCGCAGCAGTGCTTGGTGTTACTCTCAGGAATAGCCACCGAGAGCCGCTGTGCTGTGTGGCTGTTTCTTCGCTTGCTTCGTGGTTTAAAATGCCTTCGCCACATAACAGAACTCGGAGGAGTTTGTAGTCCGTCACGGTCTTTATAACGTACCAAGGACCTCATGAAAATTCTGGTTTGCGTGGGGGTTTTTTGTTTGTTGTTTTTTTGTTTTTTTTTCTTTCTTTAAATGACAGTGTATAATATTATGCTAAACATGCAAGGTTGCCTCTGTTGTTTGGGGTTGATTGGAAGACTATGGAATGCAGGAAATGTATTTGCTTTAAACACGTGTGTCAGGAGGCTGGTCTTGCTGTGCACATAGACTTTGGTAGAGTACAGGGAATTAAATATCTGGGCAGTTTCTAGTTTCAGTGAAGCTTTGGGTAGGTAGCCTCGCACACAGCTTGTTAATCTGTTTTAGAAAATATATGTTTGATAGATGCAAATTACTAAGATAATAGAAGAAATTTGGATTGTCTTAATGCTTGTGATCAGAGAAAATACTTTATTCCTCCAGCAGAAGAACCATTGAAGGCTACTCTCAGAAGACTAAAATGTGGACTTTTCTATATTATTGCAGTTAAATATTCTGTTAACCTTGTAGAGGTGGTTGATGTTATTTATGTTAAATACTTCAAAACTCTATTTAAAGCTCCTTTTGGTTGTTGGAGTTTCTTTCTGTAGTTTCTTCTTGTAAATATCTGATACTAAGTAGTTTTCTGTTGAAATCTTGGTGATCAGCATAGAAGAAAAATTTGGTTAAAATTAGCTACTTCAAAGCACTTGCAATCTACTTATAAAATTTTTGAGCTGTAAAACAACAACAACTAGGTCTTCACTGCTTTATCTTCTTAAGGGTAATAATTTGTCACTTGAAAGCTCAAGCACTTTCAGCGTATGATCTTAGAGAAAACCTGGCAGTTTCTTATGCAGTAAGTTACATTTTAAACGGTACTAGATGTCATGTCCTCCTGTTCTGCCTTCAGCCTTGACTTACAGCTTCTTTATGGTCAGTTATGCTTATGAAATGTAAGCACTGAGTAGGATGTCAATGCTAAAAGAACTGTCTGTGCTGTTGATACTGTAAAATTCTTGCCAGCAGTGACCACAGCAGTTACTGAAGGACAAAGGAAAGTTAGGGCAGGAAGCTGTTTTTGAGGCATATATACTATTTGGTTCTTGGTTCTGGAGCAGGTGTTTTAATACTTTACTTTGACAGCAGCCTGCTGTTTTCCAGAATATGACACAGGCATTGTAAAAAGTCAGGGGAAAGATGCCAAGTTAGATGACTTAAAGCAGATGGAGACATGCTTTAATTTCTAGAGTTCTTTACAGTTTCTCTGTAACCAGTGCTTTGTGTTCCATGTTTGTCTCAGTGTTATGGTTTTATTTTATGTTGTTTTCTTTCCTTATTTTGCTAACTGAAGATGGGCTAGCTGCTTGCTTTTTCTGGAAAATATAATTTTCTAGCCAATGTAGCCCATCTAAAAGAGCCATTGCAGTATATTGAGTATAATGGTGAAATAGATGTGAAATATAGCAATCCCAGCCTCTCCTGCGATCTTCAGACTTGAATTTGTCTGTAGTGTATAGTTTATTTTGCTGCTCAAATTGCATTTATCTTTCATCTCTGGATATGTTGTGATACCTTCTGATACATGGATCCACAACTGTGGCTTACATGTATTCCCTTCCATGGTTACAAATATGGGATCTGTTTTTCTTCTAGATCAGTTCTTTCATGCCAGATTCCTTTCTGGAAAGTCAAGTGCTGCTTTCTGAATCTGGATTGCAAATCCATAGTGAGCTGTGTGTCATCGGCCAATGCGGACTTTTCTGTGGGCTCGTGTGCTCAGCTTTGTAGCTGGTGTGAGCAGTGCCTGTGGTTTAACATTGCACGTTATCATCTGGCACCACAGGTTCAGTTGTTCCCTAGCCCATAGCTCCTTCCAGCTCTGTAGTGTGCACCAGTGCTGGTGCAAATCCATGTTCGGCTGTGCTCTAGCCCAAGACTTGTTGCACAGGTTGCTTGGATACATTTTCCTGGTTGTTTAACAGAGGTGTTGTGCTGGGGTAGGACTGGGCTGATTGATAATATAGTGTGCTGCTGCAGGAGACTGACAGCAACCAGCGGGGGATGAGCTGGTGATGATCTCTTTGGCTGATTCTACCTCTAAATGCAAGAACAGACCAAATGTGTCACAGACTGGACTGAGCACTTCTAGAATATGGTATCCTGGTTTTTTTCCTGCTTGGACATTTCAGTAGCTCACTGCAGATAATATTTTAGAGGACTTTGGTGGGGGCCTTTGCATATAATCCCTACTTGCTCTTGTTATGATGGTGGCTTCAGGTGTCATGGCTCTCTTGGATCCTCCTCTTAAGTGCACAGACCCCCACACAATTTTACTTCAGTAAAATAGTCACAGATTTCCTGCCTAATTAGTGAATACTGTTGCTTCTGAGACTGAACAATTTAGAATAAAGCAGACTGTGTGAAAAAAGGGGAACAAGCAAGTTCTGTAGCACACATTTAACAGCCATTCTTCACATGTACTGAAATCTTAGACTTCCTTAGAGTAACAAAAAAGCACACAAGAAGAGGAACATGATGACAAAAAGAATGCATTATTCAATCTGTTTGATCTAAATCGAAAGCATTTACAATATGAAAAAATAATTCCTTAGTCAGAAAGATAGCAATAGGCTACAGACTCAAATGGGTGCAGACATTAATTTTTTTTTTGAGTTTAGAAATAGATGTCATAACTTGAAGCTGCATAGGTCAGTGACTTATTACAAGCTGTTTTCTGTCAAGGTGAAACTTCTGCAATTAAAGCAACTTTTATTTTCTTTACTTCAGGGCTTCTTCAGTGTTTTGAGGGTGAACAAAGAGTATTACAGTTTGCCAAACTTATAGGAACAATTCTATGGTTTCTGCAGCTACTGAGTTCATAGGATAATGATAACCTAATTATGTCCAGGTTTTTGGGTAGATTTATTTTGTAAACCTCTAGGAGCAGAGGCCTACTGAATTCTTAATGGCAAGTTTCTGCGAACATTGTTAGTTTTATTTGCTGACAGATAGAGGAAAAAAAGATGATTCCTAAAGAACAACGAAGCCACCTGACCTAGCAGCTGTCCAGCTTCCATTCTCTTTACTGTAAACATAAACAATGTTTTCAACATGGTGCAGAACAGTTCTATTTTGTAAAGCTGTTGTTTCTTGGCTGTAGCAATTCCTGCTTGCAGGGGAGCTCTCAAAGTTTGGGGATATTCTACCTCTCTGCTTCTCAGGGGTGTGGGAAAAGGTACAGATCTTTAAGTTTGGGCCATCCTTCGTTCTTGAGGCAATTGCAGCATATTACTAGGACTTGCAGTGGACAGAAATACATGACTGGACTTCAAAAAAAAACCTTGTGAATCAATGCTTGGCAACAATTACCACAGCATCTTTTCTGTTTTGATACTCTGATAGAAAAGCTTTCTAGTTAAAATGCATTGTAACTTACCTTCCAGGCTAGAATTACACTGTTTCAATTAAGCTGTGGTTGAAACATAAACCACTGAACGTTGATATGGAAACAAATTTGGTCAGTATTTGGGAGGGGAGTAGGCAAGTCATATCGAGTAGTTACAAACAGGAAGCTACTCGCATCCTCACTTTCTCATGACTACTTAACAGTGGGTGAATTACTGTAGCAAGCACTGTTATGATGTGCTTGATGTCCCTATTTTGATGCTTCTCTAGCTGTCATTTTACTGAAGCTGCTTATCTGAAAAAGCAATTTATGAAGATGTGTAAAACAGGGATATGATAAAAAGGAGCAGTTTAAAATCCAATTTGATGTGTAAATACAGTGAAATTATTCAGTATTATGTGATGCCTAGGTTTGACTTGAAGGAGAATCCAAATCTTGGTTGGAAAAGCAAGGGTCTTCAAATCTCTGTAAGAGAGTGATGAAGTACTGACAGGAGCACTGCCCGAGGCCTGTGGTGGTGCAAGGATAAGTTTAGAGTGCTTGCTAATAAATAAAGCAAATGAGGTAGAGTTAGTTCCTGATTTTCATGAGATAGTGTGGTGCTCTGTAGTGAGCCTTGATGTGCGAGAGCTTGTGTCTACAGAAAAGAAATAAACCCAGTTTTCTTCCGCTGTAATTTCTGAACTTGAAAATATTACCTGAGATGACCTTGGAGGGCTTGGGCTGTCTTCTGAGAATGGGGCTCTGGAATGCCTCAGCAAT
The DNA here is from genome assembly GCF_901933205.1 of Camarhynchus parvulus. Classification (NCBI taxonomy): domain Eukaryota; kingdom Metazoa; phylum Chordata; class Aves; order Passeriformes; family Thraupidae; genus Camarhynchus; species Camarhynchus parvulus. The sequence continues at coordinate 29,423,179 of NC_044601.1, read as the reverse complement.
GCAAAACCTGTCTCACTGGGCAATAGCTGGGATGGGTGTGTACATATCTCTACACTAGTGATCAGTATGGGGGAATACTAAGATGATTTTGCTGATACAGAAATCCTCAGAAAACTGTCTTAAAAACACGTACAAGCATTTACATGAGTTTAAAACATGAGTGAAAACACCCCAATACATTCTTTAGATACCCCTACAAGTTGTTCTTCGCTTCCATTTTACCATTTGCCTCAGTTAAATCTGCTGTATGGGTGTTGAAAGTGCTTTTTAAATTATTTTTTCGGAATGCTTGCAGAATATATTGTTTGGGGGGCTTGGCGTAAACTGTTGTGGCAGAGAAGTTTTGCCAGTAAACTTGTCCCTTCTGAGTGTATATTAAAACTGCTTTAATATTTTTTATTAAAACTTTTCAAGGGAGTCAGCATCAAACTGTAAATGAAACTGCTTTTAAGAATGGCGCAGTAGGACTAGTTTTACATTTTGTTTAAGAATTGTTTTCAATAATAACAGATGGCTTTAAAAAAGTTAGAAGTACCTTTACAACATGCTCTAACTCCTTTGGTATCCCAGAAAATCCATGGAATTAAGCATTGTTTCTGCTATAGTGCTGCAGTAGTAGTAAACCAAACACTACATGTAATGATCTGAGTTGTATGGAGCTGAAATGTGTTCAAGTGAAAGAGTGAAAATGACAGAATGGAAAACTTACTTGAAGCTGATGTTTTGAGAGGGGCTGAGTTGCAAAAGGTGAGCTTGTAGGCCCCAGCAGTTGGATTCTCTATAAGGCAGGTGCAATGAAGTAGGAATTAACCAGGCATGATACCATTGACTTTTCTCTGAAAATCTGGGAATGAACTCCATTCTGTTTAGCATTTCAGTACTTGATAATAAGGTGGAATCACTGAAGTAGAAATGTGTATTTTAAGCTGGTTATTTACTCTCAAACTTCTGCTATCTCAATGAGGTTTGCACAGTGCTCTTGAACAAAGGGAAGTGTTTGAGAAAATAGATAGCTTGACAAAAGGAGTTGGAAGAGAAGTATTTTATGAAATAACACGTTGCAATTTGGTAACAATGTTACCATCATTGTAATGTGTGCTTCAGTGCTTGAAAATGCTTTCTGACGTGACAGTTATCTTAAAAACAGGAGGTGTATGTTTAGCAGTTATCTTCCTTAGTTATTGCTGTTTTTTACGCAAAGTGTTAGCAGTGTAATACCAAAACATTTTATTGAAATTATGAGGTAATATTTGCTGTACTGCATTTTGGTTTTATAAGAACATTTAAAAATTGCTTAATAAGAAATCTGCATAAGGAGACTTAACAAAATACAGGAAAGTAACAAAGTCAGTGTGCTCTTTGCTTATGTACAAGAAAGGAATAGAATATCTGAACTCTTGCTGAATATCAGCAGTCTTGACCAGATGCTGAAAAATGTGTGCTTGGTATATTTAGAAAGGTATCTAAATTCATGTATAGATTATCTTAGGCTAAAAAGAATGGTCTACCTGAATATTGAAATTAAAACTGACATAATGTGCCTTCTTATTGTAGGGGGTTTTGCTTTTGTCTATGAAGCTCAAGATCTTGGAAGTGGCAAAGATTATGCTTTGAAGGTAATATTAATTTACTTCACTATAGGTTTGTAAGGTCTGTCTTTCAGCTTGATATTTTTTAGCATGACAGTTAGTCCTTGATGTATGCCACTGAGCAAGTAACTTGGAAAAATGCAGTGTATTAGTGGCGTTTGTAGCCCACTATTTAGAATGGTTATTCCAGTTAGAACCCTACACTTCATACTTAGGTGACAAACAGGGGAATTGGTCTTTTAGGTGCTGCTGGTCTTTGTTTTTTTATTTGGTGTAGAAAGTCATGATCCAGTCCAAAATATTTTGATGCATGGCTAGAAAGAATATTTCGTAGTTACCTGAGGTGGAGTACAGTCTTTTTCACTTGTCAGAAGCAGATTTAGCCTACCTTTTTACTTTAAGAGTAAATTTCCTTAGTATTAAAAATGATGCTCCACACTTTGACTCATTGTTTAAACATTTGGCCTGGTACTTCTTAGAGACAAGACACTTCTCTGCATTCTTGGTTTCTAGAGGCTTCTGGTAATCAGCTGTAAGCAGGGTATTTGTATGAGGGGTGGGAGAGGTAAGTTGGCATTATACCACCAGTAATAACTTTGGCTTTTTCCATTTCATTCCACATCCTACAGTAACAAAATATGTGACCAAAGCCATATATTATATGTGTTCAAAAGATCCTCTAGAAGTAGCCCCATTAAAAAATAACAGGTGGAAGATGAACCATTACTATACTTCCTCTGTTCTGTAGAACTGGTACTTTCGTAGAGAAAGCTCAGACTGCTTGTAGTCAAATGTTGGCTGAAAATCCAGGTAATATTAGAAACAGAAATGCTTAATTTTGCTACTGATTATACAAGCACCATTGAAAAAGCCTGGCTACATAATCTGGAGGAGTTAGTCTAGAATGAGTTGAAGGTTGTTGCTGAATATCAGACAGAAGGTGAATCTTTCCTTGTTAGGCCACAATGCTGCAGCCAGGAGACTTTAGTGCTTTATATATCAGAACTATTAGAACAGTTACTTTAAAGAGTGTCAAAAGTTACAGCTGCTCAATTATCACTAAACCTGAATAGTCCAGGTAACTGGAAAACTGGGTATTATTTATGACAGAATGTCAAAACAAACAATAAGCCAGTTTTGTTTACTGCCCCATTACAGTTCCTTAGGTTTTTGACTACAGTTTATCCTTCATATTATGTGAAAAAAAAATCTATGCATTGATACTCTGTAAGTTTCAGTAACTATATCTTCTCAATTATCTTGGTTTTTTTAACAGCGATTGTTGTCTAATGAAGAGGAGAAGAACAAAGCCATCATTCAGGAAGTTTGTTTTATGGTATCCTTTTCTGTAACATATTTAACTGCCTGAGATTTCTGGGTCACAAAAGATTGCTGTACAGATTCTGTTTTTCTTCATACACTGCCTAAGACGACTGACATTCTGCAGGTCTGGGTTCATGGTTTGTCGTGAATCTGGTAACATGAATCAACACGCAGAAAGTTCAGTTCTTCAAAAATTGTAGTAATACAGTGTGTGCAAATAATTTTTGTAGCTAGCGTAAAATTTGCCATGTACTTCTAGCAAGAAGTGAAATTGCTACTTGGGCTTTCTTGCAGTCCTCTGAATGTCGTCAAGAGACCTTTTGATTTCGCATGATACTTAGATTTTAAATAGAATTCCCTCACATGGACTGGATTTATTGCTCTTTGCTTTTACTCTCAATGTTTATTGCTTTCTGCTTTGGATACATCTGGCTCTGAGAAGTAGTGTTACTTATGCTAGGCAGTCATTGTCAAAAGACAAAAAGAACTGGCCTTGTTACTGAGTCCAGTTTCTTCTGAGCAATAGTCATCAGAATTTTTTAATTTTTTTTTTAACTTTTTATTACATTACCTTAGATTCTTTTCTCAGATTTCTTACAGCTGAGACATGTATTTCCTTGTTTTGCTTAGGGTATTGATTGCAGCTACTATGCTTTCTGTGGTTTTAATCTAATATTTCATATTAACTACTGGATGCAATAGTATCAATGAACTTGGGAGTCATCTTCCTTGAATGTGTTATCTCCAGAAAAAACTTTCAGGTCATCCCAACATTGTCCAGTTTTGCTCTGCAGCATCTATAGGAAAAGAAGAATCAGACACGGGGCAGGGAGAGTTTCTTCTGCTTACAGAGCTGTGTAAAGGTAAACTTCATTTCTTTTCCCAGTAGTGTGCACTTCTTCTGGCAGCTGTTTCGCGCAGGTTGCTTGTTAACTTAAAACTTGGAATGATTGTAGAAGATAGCACGGTTCAGTGGAACTAGAGTTCAAACTTATCTTTTCTAGGATAAGGATCATGGTTTTTTAGACTACAGATTAACCTTGTCTAAAATATGAGGTAATCATTAAGTTTTTTGTGTTTGAGACTAGTCAGAGAAGGGAAGAGTGTAGGAGTAGTTCTTTAGAGCACTCTTTCTTTTGTTATTGCAGTCAGTGTGGACTTGCCATTTTCAGAAAATCTATTTAATACAACTCTTAGATTGTAAGCCTTTCTTGAGAAGGGTCTATTTGATTCAAGCTTTCAGAATTTGCAGTGTTCTCTATGTGCTTATGTGAATTTCTCTCACTTCCTGCAGGACAGCTGGTGGAATTCTTAAAGAAAGTAGAATCCAAAGGACCTATCTCTTGTGACACAGTTTTGAAGATCTTTTATCAGACCTGCAGAGCCGTGCAGCATATGCATAAGCAGAAGCCTCCTATTATTCATAGAGACTTAAAGGTATGTTACAATATTTAAATAAAGGCTGAACTTCTGAACAGCAGAGAAACCTGTTGGGCTAGATCAGTGTTAAAAATGATTCTTGAGCATAGTGCTTAGATCTACTGCCTTGCCATAACTAGTGAATGAAGGTCATCACTGAAATACTTGCATCTCTTCAAACAACTTCTCCTTGTGCTTGCTGTTTAGAAACTGCTTGTAGTCTATCTGAAACAAGCTGGCAGAAAAGTAGTGTATTATGTTTTGCTGCTTGAATTAGCCTAACTGTTTTGTTTGTGATAAAATATTTAGTTACAACTAGTGAAGTGCAGTTCTGGGTTAAGTAGGTGCCTTAATAGAACAGGTAAAGCTTTGAAGGAGAAGAATGTTGAATTATTTGTGAAGGATTACATTGCCATTGAGAATGTGTAGTAACCTGTTAGTTTTAGAACTGGTAACTTGCATTGTACTTCAGTGCTTGTTTTTAATTTGAATTGTAAAATTTGGTAGGCATAATTCAGGTTAGGTTTTGTTTATTAGGTGTTTTTTTTTTTTAATTAATTAGCCTTTACCTGGAATCTATAGGCTTATGCTGTAGAAAGTGTTCTACCTCTAGGAGCTTTGGAGATTTGAAAGGTTACCTGGGTTTGAATTTTGTATTTTGAAGACAGGGGTTCACCTTTACCTGTCCAGTATGCCTTAGATGAAGAAACCCTCATCATCAGTGAGATTCTACTGAGCTATGAATATATTTGACTTTTCCTTTGCATAAAAAAATACGACAGGGGAGATTGTTATTCTTGGAAGAGTGTCTGAATTTCACACATGTCTATCCAGCTTCATGTGATTTCATTTAATATAAACATAGGAAAATCTGTTCCTCCTTAAGTAAGCATGTACTCAGTTACTTTGGGGAAAGGAAAATAAGACCACTTCTAGAAGTAAGTGTGTTAATTATTTTCAACACTCTTGATGAAAGCTTTGATCTTAGCCATTAGTATGATCCATAAATATAAACCTAGCTTTGGCGACAGAGCACTCCTTTTCTGCTTTTTTTCGCTTGGTACAATTGAACATGCTTTTTGGTTGTGTCAAAGACATGTTAACCATTCGTCACTGAAATTTCTATATGCCAGCCCCTAGCTTTTGTGGAAAAGGTGCGTCTCTCTTCTGAAAAAAAAGTAAAAAAATAAATACACAATTTCTTTCATAGCCAGCTGCATAGACATTGAGCTAATGCTGTAATTCAGAACTGTTTTTTTCTTCTCAAGGGATGTATCTTCCTGACAGAGCTAAAAAAGACAGGAATTTGGGTTTGTGCTGGTCTTATGTTGCAGAGGCTGCAAAACAAGATTAAATGATTGTTGTGCTGCAAGAGGCAGAGGCCTTACTACGGCCAAGAGCCAAATAGGGATCATTTAACTGTGCTACCCTTTTTAGCAGTCTGAGCTAAGGTCAGCAGCATAGAAAACTGTAAGTCAGAGTTTTGAGCCAATTAACAGAGGTACAAATTTTATTTTTCAGTCTTTTTGTGATTATGACTCCAAGTACATCTTCCCAATACTTCTACTCTTTCCTCAAGTTTCTTACACATTTCAATTAACAATACAGGACAGTTGGAATTTATGAAGAAGAAAATGGCAGGAAAAATGGATGATGAACTATCCAGGCAGCACATGTTTCTCAAATAGCTGTTTTTCTGTCTCTGCACAGGGTCACAGCTGTTTCTTTATGGGTGTCTCCTAGCAGCCTGCTTCTCTACTAGTATCTCCTTGTTTTTACCTATAGCAGTCCTAGCCTTCATCCCACTGCAGCTCAGCTAGCAGTGTTTGGTTTTCTGCCTGAAAATATTTGGATTCTAAGACGCTGCTTCTACGAGTTCTCATCTGAAAAACTGGCCTTTTCTTAGGCTCTAATGAAATGACTTGGTTTTTTTTCCCCTGGGGTTTATTTCTTGATCTCTGGAATGTTTCCTGTTCATGGTGTGCTTGGTGCTTCCTTTCAAAACTTGGCTATAAAACGACAGTAATGTCTGAAATCTTTGTTTTCCTGTAAACAATTTTTTTGGCTGAAGTGATTAGTTTTTATGTGTATGTACAAGTAAGATGATCTGTGTAAAAGCATGTGTGTTAGGGCAAAAAAGACATGTATTTTAATCTGTTTCTCTACATCTTTTTGAAGGTGGAAAATTTGCTTATTAGTAATCAGGGGACAATTAAACTTTGTGACTTCGGTAGTGCTACAACTATAGCTTACTATCCTGACTACAACTGGTCTGCACAGAAGAGAGCAGTGGTTGAAGAAGAGGTGAGATTATTTTAATGTGATTTAATTCTAATATCAACAGTGTTTTAATTTAACTGTTACTATTAATCTAGTATTAATTCGTGAGTCATCTAAGACAACTGAAGATTTTTTCAGTTAGAGTGTTATTTATTTTTTGTTTTGCTAGAGTTCAAAAGCTCTCTGCAGTTACAGTCATAGCTTGTGTTCTATAGCTACATGTGGAAATACTTCAGCAGGGTCAGTGTCCATTCTGCAATCTTCTGTGAAAATAAAAATGGTTGCTAAGGCTTCTTCTAATTGCACTGGACAAGAAATTGGTTGTGTCACACTGATGTCCATCTTCTGATCTGTTTTTCCTCAGATGAATAATCTGTAAATGAGAGGCAAGTCTGCTCAGCAGAATAGGAATAGGCAGTATTGCAGTGCCTTGGACTACAGTAACCAAATCTAGCATGCAGTGTGCTTTTGCAAAGTGCACTTGTTCTTAGGTTAGAGTTGAGAGTAATGCTAGCAAATCTGGTGTAGTATGTCAGTGGGAGAAATGCACTTAAGTTCATGTGTACAACTTCTGACATCACAAGCCCCTGTTTTGCAATCTGGTATTCTTGGAAAGCATTGCACTGATGAAATGATGATGTCGTACCACTGTCTTGTATAGTCTGTGCAAAAAGATGGTAGAAAAGGTCTTCCCAGGTATTCTTATGACCAGAGTTTCTCCTTGGATGTGTCTGCACTGTCATTAAATGTGCTGAGAAAGTGAGAAGGATGCACTGGAGTGTGAATTCACTTATTGGCTTATTGTTGATTTTTGGCATTAGTGTTCCTGTCCATTTTTGCCTCATGTAGAACAGTTACTTTATGTGCTTTGCTGTTTGGAAGGACTCTTGATGATCACAATGTTATTTGAGTCTTACTGTCTTCATGTGACCTTATCTCAAAGCTGTTGTGACTATTGTGGGATTCAATTGATGGCTTTTTCCTTGACTAGTGTTTCTGAAATTAATTTAAAAAACAAGTCTATTATCCATTCTACATGGAGAGGTGTTCCTTGGTTTAATGCTGTTAAAGCTCATTGTTCAAGATTGTTTCAATAAATTCTGTCTTCTCCAGATCACAAGGAATACAACACCAATGTACAGGACACCAGAAATGATAGACTTGTATTCAAATTTCCCAATTGGCGAAAAGCAGGACATTTGGGTAAGAAGTCTTTCTTCTTGCTTCATCATAGTTGCTCATGTCATAGTGAAACTGATTTTGCAGGCTTTATGTTAGTTTGTTGATTAACTAAAGCACCAAAATAAATGTGAGATGCTGTCTTAGATCAAAATAAACTTCAGTAGTATGGATTCTGTATCTAAACGTTAAAAGAATGGGATGTACTGTGCAAGGATTTTTCCTGGATGAAACTTGACTTCTATTTGAGAGACAATGCTGAACTCTCTAATATTTGGTAGAACTGTTTCCTAGCTGGAACTTGCCACCATAAATTTGGAATACTTAGAGTCCTTAAATTCAAATTCTTGCCTTTTGTGCCCTTCCATGCATATAATCCTGGGACAGCCTATTGCTGAGTTCAAAATGTTTATGTCCAGCTATGGAATGTAGCTAAGATACTGACAGATATCAAGAATGAGAACAATGCAGAGATCATTCATGCTTTGTGCAGAATGGATGATAAGCTGTTCACATTCACTAAAAATTCTGTTGTGAGAATTAAAGGAAAATATTAAATCCTCAGCTGTACCTTTTCCAGCTGCATAGTGTTGCAGTACTGAGGTACTCCCCAGTAAGTGCAGCGCTTAACAATTTAGTTTATGGGATGTTTTTTACAGAGGCAGGTGTCACGCTGTTCAGTTCTTACCTGTATCAGCAGTGTATCAAAAGACAAATTGAGACAATGTAGTTCTGGTGCTTTAAAAAAAATTTTATGGAGTCTTAGAGCTTCAGTTTATTAAATTGGTTGCAAGATATTGTGGAAACTCTTGTTCAGTTTCTACAGCTGTTGGTGACGTCCTTGTGGCATGAAGAAACACAAATAAAACACATTTTTTCTGACTGTTTGGTCTCTTCATGTGCATTAAATACTGTCAGCCTGAGCCAGGATTACAGAATCACAGAATCACTAGGTTGGAAGAGACCTTCAAGATCATCAAAACTAACCCATGCCCTAACACCTCAACTAAACCATGGCACCGAGTGTCACATCTAGTCTTTTTTTAAACACACGCAGGTATGGTGACTCCACCACCTCCCTGGGCAGACAATTTCAACACTTTGTCATTCTTTCCATAAAAACTTTTTCCCAATATCCAACCTATATTTCCCTTGGCGCAGCTTGAGACTGTGTCCTCTCGTTCTGTCAGTTGCTGCCTGGGGAAAGAGACGAACTCCCACCTGACTACAGGCACCTTTCAGAAAGTTGTAGAGAAGTTGTAAGGTTATCTCTGAGTCTCCTTTTCTCCAGATGAAATAACCCTAGCTCCCTCAGCCATTCCTCACAGGGTTTGTGTTCCAAGCCCCTCACCAGCCTCATTGCCCTCCTCTGGATGTGCTCAATCCTCTCAGTGTCCTTCCCAAACTGAGGGCCCAGAGCTGGACACAGCACTCAAGGTGTGGCCTCACCAGTACTGAGTATAGGGGAAGAATGACCTCCCTGCTCCTGCTGACCACACTATTCCTGACACAGGCCAGGATGCCATTGGCCTTCTTGGCCCCCAGGGCACGCTGCTGGCTCCTGTTCAGCCGGCTGTGGACCAGCGCCCCCAGGTCCCTTTCTGCCTGGGCACTGTCCAGCCACACCGTCCTCAGCCTGTGGTGCTGCAGGGGGTTGTTGTGGCCAAAATGCAGAACTTGGCGCTTGGAATTATTAAACTTCATCCTGTTAGACTCTGCCCATCCATTCAACTGTTCCAGGTCTCTCTGCAGAGCCTTCCTACCTTCCAACAGATCCACACACACTCCCAGCTTAGTGTCATCTGCAGATTTACTAATGAAAGACTCAATACCATCATCCGTGTCATCAGTAAAAATATTGAACAGAACTGGCCCCAGCACAGACCCTGAGGGACACCCCTGGTGAGCAGCCACCAGCTGGATGCAGCACCATTCACCAGCACTCTCTGGGCCCAGCTGTCCAACCATTTCCTAACCCAGCAAGGAGTGCTCCTGTCCGAGCCGTGGGCTGCCAGCTTTCCCAGGAGTGTGCTGTGGGACACAGTGTCAAAGGCCTTGCTGAAGTTCAAATAGACAACATCCACAGCCTTTCCTGCATCCACCTGACAAATCACTGGGTCATAAAAGGAGACCAGATCGGTCAAACATGACCTACCCCCTCCATGTTGGCTGGGTCTGGTACCCTGGCCATCCTGTAGGTGCTGCATGATGACACTCAGTATAAACTGCTCCATTACCTTGCCGGGTGTTGAAGTCAGGCTGACTGGCCTATAATTACCAGGATCCTCCTTCCCACCTTTTTTTGTGATTAGGTGTCACATTGGCCATCTCCCAGTTATCTGGAATGTCCCCAGTGAGCCAGGACTACTGGGAAATGATGGAGAGTGGTTTTGTAAGCTCATCTGCCAGCTCCCTCCTCACCCTAGGATGGCCCATCTGGGCCCGTAGATTTATGAACATCAGTGGCTCAGCAGTTCTCTCATGGTCTCCTGGATAACAGGGGAACCGTTCTGCTCCCTGACACCATCTGCCAACCCAGGAGGACAGTTGTCCTGAGGACAGTTGTCCTGAGGACAAGCCATCTTCCCAGTAAAGACTGAAGCAAAGAGGGTGTTAAGCACTTCCACCTTCTCCTCACCTGCAGTTACTGAGTTTCCTCCCACATCCAATAGAGAACAAAGGTTGGTCTTACCCTTCCTATTGCCATTAATATATTTATAAAAACATTTTTATTGTCCTTTGTAAAAGTTGCCAAATTAATTTCAAACTGAACTTTAGCCTCCCTAACTATTTTTCTACATGCTCTAGCTACCCCCTTAAATACTTGCTGAGACACCTGAACCTCCTACCAAAGATGATACATCCTCTTTTTATTCCTAAGTTCCTTCAAAATCTGGTGGCCCATCCAGGTTTGTCTTATTATTGTCAAAGCAAAACTAGAAATGTGTTTAATAAAAGCCTCACTCAAAAGGGTAATTGCAGTTTATTTTTTGTTTAAAGTAACTCTGTATATGTTAGTGTTAACATGGTGGTCTCCTATTTTGGGAAAGTCTGTTTCATTTACCATACCTGAGTTGGAACATACTGTTCTGTATTTTTTCCTTTATGCTTTGAGTTCAATAAGAACATATAAGTATTTGACAGCAGAATATGGCCCTGTCTCTGGAAGCATAAATGATTTGTAGTTTGTGCTTAGGATAAAAAACCCAATTTTTCAAAGAAAGCAGGTAGAGTGATTAATACTCTGGAGTCTGTGTGTTTGTCACTGTGTGAACTTAAAAACAAAGGAAGTAATGTCTGTCTTAGAACAGCAGCACAGATGAAAGGTTATTGTAAACCACATTCACTCCACAATGGCAATGTGATTAGGTGTCATTTTAAGTCCAGAGTTTCTTAGACTTGGCTGACTGCTTTCTGTACATTTCCCATCTAAGTCTAAAGATCAGAAAATAAACACTAAATCCAAATGTTTTAGTTACTTGTTTTGAAAATTAATGTGAATTTCTGAACTCAAATTCAACTAAGTGACAGGCTGTTCTTGTCAAGTGATTATTCTCCATGCTTGAAAGGCTCTTCATACCCTCTCACTCTCAAAGATTTCTGTAAAAGCAAAGGAGTTGACTTTGGAAAAGTTTGTTAAGGAGCAAAATTTCAAAGCTGTGTTCCCCTAACCAATATCTAATTAAAAAAATTTAATCGTCCGTGCAAGACATCCTGCAGCTTTTAATTCAATGTGAGCAGAACAATCTCTTCAGGTTTCATTTAGTTTAATTTGACTTAATTTTACACTGGTCTAATATCTGTGTCATCCTGCAGCTGTACTGTAGAACTTTAATGTGCTGCTTGTTGTCTGAAGCTAGTCAGGGGAAAAATAACAATATTTTCACTTGTTCCAAACAATCCCACCCCTTCATTGTCCCTTCAATCCCCAAACACTATCTGAAACTTTTAAAAACCCCACTGTCTCCCTAAGGAAGATTTAAATTAGTTGCTGGTAAAGGCCCAGTAGCAGGTCAAAAAATTACTCCTAGCTATTTTTGATTGCTTTATGGTTCCGCTTTTTTACCTTCTGGCATGTGAGTGCTCGGATGGATCTGGGTAACTTCTGTAGAAGGACTGTGCAGCTTTGGGACAACATCTTGGGAATGGACTCTTATGTCAAGTGTAGCAGTGCTGAGGCTGTGTGGATGATGTTTGGTTTGAGGACTTGCCTTGCTGTAACTGAAATTACCTTCTATCCAAATTGAATAATGGTGCTTAAAACAGCCAAAATTTATCACAGTTACAATCCTAAGTTGCAGGTAGAACAGAGGAAATTAAAAACATTCTCCAGCAACTGAAGCAAAAATCAAATCTGAGTGGCCTCTCTGTTTCCTGTGTGTTCAGCTGGTTGCCTTGGAGCTTTTCTCTCCTGAGTGGCTGTGGGTGCTCTCTCCTGATATACAGAGTGTCTTGGACTGTACAGGGAGTAGTTTCATTCCTCTAACTGAATGATGATCTACTTTGTGAGCAAGTGTTTTGTAGAAGAGTAGATGGTATTTTCTGTACTGCCCTGCTGGATTAGTTATTGTGGACTGTATGATGCTACACATTACAGAGTCTTTTTCCACAGCCTGACAAAAATGTGCAAGAATATGCAGAATTAACATATGTACTTCATTTCCGGTCCTGGTGCTCAAAGTATTTTGGATTAACTAAATCCCTACACCCCAGAGACTTCAATAACTTTCAGACCTTAGAAGCTGTTGGGATAAATTGACAACCAAGGACAGTTGGAGATGGTGCACACAGAGGGCTAGAGGCAGTGGGCAGTTTTCTTAGGGAACATCTTCAATGGATTGCTTCATTTGTGAGGGCTATAAAAGCTCAAATGCTTAAGTAACTGTACATACTGGGGTTCAGAAGAAACTTGGAGGAGGAATTTTCCAACTCATTGTGCCAACAGTTACGTGGAGGCATTGGGTGCTTTATAATCAAACTTTTATAGGTGAAATGGAACATGTTTCTGTTATGATATCATAATTCTGCCAGCATATTTAATATCTTAATTGATTTGAAAACACATGTATCAATTTACATTTACTTCAGTAACAGATTCAGTTATGCTAGCTAATTCTTAACACCTGGATTTTTCAGAGATTAGAATTCAGAACTGACTTCTGTCTTTGTTAGTTGTTGTCTTCTCAGGTTACAAAAAATCTCAAGTTGGACACAGGAGGGAACTTGGAAGTCTCCAGGATGTAGTAGTCCAGGTTTTGTGATTTTTGAGGCTTGAATAAATTTGTCATAAAATGATCTTAAATTTTATTTGTTCTAAGAGTTGAATAGCCGTCTGACTGTAGGGAATAAAGGGACTGTCTTTTTGGCTTATTTTCCTCAAACCTTTATCAGAAGATGCGTTTTAGAGAGAGTGTTGTGTGTCTCCCTAGAGTTATTTAAGCAATTTGCTTAACACTTACATATCATCTAGCTTTTTTACATCTGGCTGTATTGCATAACAACATATCTAAGTTAGACTAAATTCTGTCTTCAGAAATAAAATGTGTCTCCTTGCAGCACAGGAAGGAGATATGAAATAAAACTTGTGAAACTTTTTTTGAAAGAATAATCCTGCTCTTGAACATGTTCAGTATGGCAAGACTACTCATTTTTGTATGCTTTGAAATTCATAAAATGAATTTCTTGCAATGACTTCTAAATGATTTTTTAAAAATTGACAGGAATAGTTTTCCCAAATGGCAAGTGATAGGACAAGAGGAAATGGCCTCAGGTTGCAAAGGGGATGTTTAGGTCAGATGTTAGAAAAGATTTCTTGATTGTAAGGGTTATTGGGCACTGAAAGAGGCTGTCCAGGGCAGTGGTTGTGTTACCATCCATGGAGGCATTTAAAAGATGTGTAGATATGGTACTGAGGGACATGGTTCAGTGGTGGATTTGGCAGTGCTGAGTTAACATTTGAACTTGAGGATCAGAAAAGTCATCTCCAGCCTAAAGGTCCCCATGATCCTATGCAGTATTTCTGTTTACCTCTGTAGGCTCTGGGCTGTATCCTGTACTTGCTGTGCTTTAGGCAACACCCATTTGAAGATGGAGCTAAACTTCGCATAGTCAATGGGAAATATGTCATCCCACAAAATGACACCCGCTACTCTGTGTTTCATGATCTCATTCGTAAGTTTACAGTGTTATTTTATTCGGTGTCTTTGTGGATATGTGTTGTTATTAAAACAGTTGTTTTACTGATAGTTAAATGTTATTGATATGTGAAGATGAAAAAGGTAAACTGCAGCAACTTCTTATTTTATTAATAATCCTAATCCATTATAGAAAAATTATGAAATTTTATGTGAAAATTGCTTTTTTAGTTTCTTTCAAGTGTCTTCCCTGATATCTGAATTAGTCCATTGAAACAACTGGTGTTTTGATTTGGTTTCTTTGAACTTGCTTAAAAAATTGTTTGCTTTAGGTTTCAGATAGGTTGCTGGAAATGTTAATTATTGTTCCAGAAATGTATCTGACTGCAATAGTATTAGACACAAAATTACCTCTGATGTTCTTTATTAACTGATCCCAAGGTGTATTCTTTGAAATATTATTGATTCTATGTAGTGTTGTTTTTTTCTCATTAATACTATTATGAGAATTATATTTGGATATTGATTTGGTAGCTTCTCCACTCTGTTCAGGTGTTTGCTTATTGCACTGGAATGTATTGAAAATCATTATCAACTGGGAGAAAAGCTTTGAAGGGTTTGTTACATTGTCTGGGTGTCCTTTTTTTTAGGCTCTACTTTGAAAGTGAACCCAGAGGAGAGATTGTCAATCACTGAACTTGTGAACCAACTGCAGGAGATTGCAGCAGCTAGGAATGTCAATCCTAAATCCCCCATCACAGAGGTAAAATGTCTAAGGAGTATAATTGATTAGGCCTCCTTTCTGTCCTCTGCAGTGTATGTGCATTTAGTAAAAGATTTGAGAGCAGGTCCCCTGTGGGTTCATGTTTTGAAAATTTTGCACTTATTTATTTTGAAGTTCAATTGAATTGATCAGTATCACTTGTAGGATGTTTGAAAATATGCCCTTTAAAGCACAGAGACCTTAAAAGAAATTTAGTATTTCACACTGCTTTTTGAAAATCTTTTCATCTTCTTGGTCTAATCTTTAGTACGCTAGCACTCTGTTTGACGTGCTGTGTTCTATCATAATTAACTTGCACAGAAAATTTTGTATGTGAAGGCTCTTCTTACACTAGCGTGAAACCACTTAGGCCTCTCCTGTTTAATGCTTAATTTGCATTAATTAGTGTATCTTAACTTTCTTTGGCTCTGTCCTGAGGTTTAGTTTGCTTGTTCTCACCAAGGAGCAGTAATTTGCCAAGCATAGCAAGATGGCTAAATTAGCAAGAAAATTCTCATCTGCAGTGTTATTCTCCTCAGCTCCTGGAGCAGAATGGAGGCTATGGAAACAATGCTCAGCCTCGGACATCTGTGATGTCTGTTTCACAGAGCTCCAAGCCTGCAGGGCAACTCAACAATATGTACAATGCAGGTATGTTCAAAAAGAGATGTCATTTTAGTATAAAGACAGTTGCATACCTTCCATGGGGGAAAGAAAGTAATTTGGGGATTTTAGATATTTTCCTCTAGTTCTAGCTATTTGGTATTTATATCATTGCTTCTAGCCTTGTATTTTTTTTTCAAGGTTTGATTTTATGTTGATATGCAAGTATGAATTTCTCAAGTTCATTGCTGTGCAAGATAAAAATTGTGTTTCCTGTGGAAAATAATTTAAAGTGCACTATTGACCAGTAGAGGCAGGAGTGTTGACATAAGTGAACTAAAACTTGATGAAAGGGTGGTTATGAGAAGCAATAATGATCTAATGAATAAGAGCTGTAGAGGAAGAGTCTTCAGGTTATGACAAACAGGTGAAAATGGCTTATTTTAAACCCTGAAATTTTGTGATTCAATGACGTAAAGATATTTGAAAGTGCATTGTCTAAAGAGTCACATTTAATAGGAGTTTGAATTTAAATTATTAAAAATCCTTGGGTTCTGTATTTTAATTGAAATGTTGTTACCTTGTGGCAGAAGGTATAAACTCAGGACATAGCCTGAGTTTGTGTTCGACGCTGAATTTCTGAGGTAAAAAAAGTGACAGTTGCCTCTGCTTTTCAAGAGGAACTATTTAGCATCAGATGTGTTACAACATGAAAAAATAGCAGCTATTTGTGGTGTGTTCTTATCACTTTAGGTTAAAACGGGCTTAATGTCTGGCTAAATACAGAGACCTTAATAAAGAAATGCAGAAGAAATTGTAGGGATATTCTGGCTATGGACCATAGTAGTTCAGTAATGCTTGGAACTTGCTGACCTCATATGTGTTTATTTTAGACTGCAAAAAGCCTGTATGAGGAAGAAATACTTCCGTAAGCACCTGAGTCCACCTCTCTTGTTTTATCTCCTGCCCAAAAAGACGTTGGACCCCCCATGATATTTTGAAGTGCGTCTGACAGTGACAGTAGTAGAAAGACTTTTCCTGAAAGTGAAAAACTAAAGCTATTTAGTTTTTCACTTTCAGGAGATACATGTATGACAGCCTCAAAATAAAAGGCAGCATTTGGTCTAGTGGCTACTGTCATGGTTTGACACTGGCACAATGCCAGTGCCCCATGAAAATACACCTTGCCTGGTGTCTGCTGTGAGATGTGACCAGGAAATAAGCAAAGCAGCCTACTTAGGAATAGAGGGAAAAAAAGTTTATTAACTAAACTACAAAAAAAGGACACACACACATGTACACACATGGAAAATGAAAACTTCACAGAAGCATTTCCTCCTCCCCCCACCACATTTCCAATACATCTTTCTCTCAAATTCCAACTCTCAGTCCATCATCACTCTGTAAATACTCAATTCTCAGTCTGTCAAGAGGAAGAGTCCTTCTTGGGCCATGGTGACCTCTTCGTTTTCATGTCCAGTCCTCTCACTACTGACCACGGACCAGGGCTGCTTCTAGAGTTGTCCTTTTTAAGGGTGCTTTGTCTCCTTCCAAAAAGGGCACACTTTCGGGACATCCTGTCCCCCCCCATATTTCTCTACCCCCTGGGGCTGGGGGGTCTCCAACACTGAACCCTCTCGGTTCCAAGGCATCGTCTCTCCCCTGGATGCAGCCTCTGTGTCACAAGGAAGCATGGTTCTGTCCATAGCTATACAAGAAAAAGTCCAGCCAAAGACCACTCCATCATCTCCTGCCATCTAGGGTTCTTCCCTGCTCTTCCAACATCTCTCACTGCTCAAACTGTCATCACATGCCCATTTTCCTCTTTATCTCCCACTCCAGGAAAGGTCAATGCTCTGTAAGGTCTTCATCTTCCAACAAGGGGTTAAAAACTCCTGCCAGTGGATTCTCCGCTGCACCTTCCGCCCCCCCTTCTCCACAGACCGATATCACTTCAAGGCCACAGTCCCAAGCACCGCGCGCCAGCTTTCTCTCTTTCTCATCTCCCGATACCTCTTGATGCTCCTCTCTCATCTCTCTGTCTCTCTCTCTCTCGGTGGGGCTGCCCAATGCCTCTCAGTAAGATTCTTCTCCATCCTTCCACCCTTAGGCCAGGCCTACCTCTTATCTCTGTCCGAAGGCCCGGCCCAGCTTCTCCTCCCCCCGCCCAGCTGGCAGCAGCTGGGACAGGGGAGACATCCAAAACTCTTCCCTGCTGGAAATCAAAGAGTGCGCTCCCAGGGGAAAACTCTGCTTTAACCCCTGTGTTCTCAGAGGCGAATCCAATACCTCAGTGACCAGACCAGCTGCCAGTATTCACATCTAAACACTTACTGGTCTGACCACAGCATTCCCAGAAAACCCACTTCCCCAAACCACGACACTATCCAGTCAGCACTTTCAGGAACAGCTGTAGCTGGTACTGCCTTGAATCTAGCTAATTATGGGAACATTGTCCAGGCCTGACTTCAGGAAAGGGTTGCACTGTAGGATGTCAGTGTGAGGAGGAGGAGTTGGGGTTCCATCTGAGAAAAACAGTTGTTGGATTAGCAGAATTAAATGGAATCAAAAAAAGGTCTCCAAAATGACACAATTCAAAGCTGACATACTTAGTCTGTAGAAATAGATAATCCAGAGTATGTTCAGATGAAAATACTTAATATAGTAAAGAAAATAAGCTTGATAGACCTATTTAGATCTAGCTTTTTACTATTCTTTCTGCACCCGTATTAACTATTATATCTGAATATGGAGCACTTCAATTAGTGTAGAAGATATCAAGGGACTATATTGTATTCAGTTTTTCTTCTAGCTTGATATTTCTTGCTTGATATTAATTATGATGAACTTTCAGTGAGACAAGGGATATTAATTTTCCAGGGGAAATGTTAAAATTGTGTAACATTTATTGCACTAATAACATGTGTATATCAATTTCTGGGGAAGAATCCAGCATCCTAATGCAATTATAATCAAAAGTCTGTCTGGTTATCTGTTTTGTGGAAGAATGCCTACTGTTTGTTGTATACAATCATATTAATAGGTATTTTGTGCTGTGATGTTCTGCTATCAGGGATGTTGTGCTTAAAACTTAAGCTTAACTATGCCAGATGCTTCTGAAGTCCTGCATTAAAATGTGTCTACTGGAGATGATTAAGTAGTTCTGCTTATGATAAGCTGCAGTTTGGAAACTGGTACTAAAGAAAGACAATGTTTGCATTGACATTATGAAACATATGCCTTACTTCCAGAATTTTCTACCTTGTTTTCTCATAACTACAGACAGCAAATTAAACAATGTGTTAGGTATATCACTGGTACTTCCTGACTGCCAGAAGTAGTATTTTTTTGCACGGGTTAAGGAGAACTTTAGAACTGTGAGCCTTACAGCAAGGTGTAGTCTGTATGCGCATTTGCTTCCTTCCACCTTTATAGGCAACATACTTTAAGTCATATCCTGGAATGGGCTCCATAATAAAGTACAATTATTTTTGTTCAACTACTCTAGGCCTGACCGTTGCGGAATGTGACCAGACTTATGGAGGGTTCTTTGATATTCTGAGGGGTGGAACAGAGCGATTTTTCACTAATATTAAGGATACATCTTCTAAAGTTATCCAGTCTGTGGCCAAGTGAGTAAAATAAATACAAAAAATAAAAAATTGTGCTGATAAGAGTTCTAAATGAAGGCACAGGAGTTTACTCCAGAAATAGTATATTCAGCATATTTGTCCAAGTTTGAGCTGTAATAACTGATAGCTACCCCCTGAGATTTTATGTGTGATACTTATACAAAAGTTACTTCAACAGTCATATACTAGAATTGAGAATGTTGCAGTAAAGAGTCTGTCTGTAAGTACTACTTGCCCTACTGTAAATACTGAAAACTTTTGAGACATGAGCAGGTGGAGGCTGAAGCAGCATGGAGAATTGAATTATTAGATAGGGCCTTCATGAATAAAAGAGGAATTAAAAAGATGGAGTGGTGAAATGTACAAATCAAGGGAATAGGTGTGAAGAGGGGAAAATACCTGCGGGGAAATAAGCTCTTCAGTTTAGTTTCCAGGTGGAATCCTATGCCTTCAAGACAGTGTGAGAGGCACTCTTTGTCTCCTGTGCCCTGTATTGCATGTATGAATATTCTCATGTTTAGAGGTATATGTTTTCAGATTCGTATTGTGTGATTTTTTTTCCTGATCAGATTATCAGTCCCATTTCAAATAATTCTATTACTTCCTTATGACCAATATTAATCAGTCTGTACAACTTATACATTTTTAGCTCATAATAAAATTCTATGCAGTGTTAAAGAGTTTTCTTAGTTCTAATAAGAGCAGGTAAGTCACTACTGAATACTTTGGATTAGAGCCTCCAAAAGAATACTGAACTCTTAAGTCTCACTGTAGGCTTTGTATTCCTTTCGATATTGTGTTACAACTTGTGAAATATGTTTCTTCATATGTAGGTTTTTTTCAGAATTCAGGTGTTACTTGTGCATAGTACTGCTCTAAAGTATTTATAATGATCAGGTAAGTTATATTTGTAGATACTGCACCTCTGTATCCACTTCAAGTGTGTTTTTGGCTGTTGTCTCTTACGCTTAGTCTGTTAAAACTTCTAAATATGGCTTAGAAAGGCCAGGTCCTCTATTTTTTAAAAGTTGCAAAAGCTGCACTGCTTTGGTTTGTCCTTCAGCATTCTGTAGAAGTAACTGGGACAGTGGCGTTAAACTTTTCTCCCTGGGAAAACCACATGGACACAGGGCAGGGAGGTGTACAAGGAGAACAATCTGTTGCAAGATGAAAAGCAGTTTTGACAAAGTTATAAGCCCTACTTTCCCATGGCTGTCTGTTAGATCTTACTATGTTTTTATTGTACACTACATCCATCTGAAGTACTCCCACACTTCACTTTCTTATTCTCTTGACTCCACATGACTTTCTGGGTGCACCTTCATCACTTAGTTATGTTTGAAGCAGTTTTCTCTTCCTGTTCTTGCAAGTGGTTTCTTCCTTAAAGGCTTTAAGTTTAATCAGTTTTTTGAATTTAATCTTGTGCAGTTTTTCCCTTTTCTAGCAATAGGTTAGGACTGTCTAAAATTGTCTTTTTAATATGGAATGGCTTATGCTGTGCCTACACCTTATTTTTATTTCTCTTACCTTACAGATATGTGTAGCTTTTTGCTTTGTGTGATTTCCTTTGCTTCCATAGTAAGTGTAGTGGGCAAGGAATAAAACAGTAACTGTACATCCAACCACATCTGCAGAGCTCATCTAGCAACTTCTGAAGTACTGGACAGTGAGTACTTGCTGTCTGAAAAGATTCTGTTCAGTTCTTATGCTCTTCTCTACAACTGTTTAGATTATGGTGACTGCCCAAAATAAGTCATGCATCTGTCCTATTGTTGAGACTTAGTATGCCTCTTCTCAGTTGCTATTTAGTGTTCTGTGGCTGAACACAACAGCTTACTGCATGGCTTGTGGAGCTTACTAAGTATTAGTCAAAGGAAAACTCACTACCTTTACCTCATTTGTTTGAATTACATTAATTCACATATGGACTTTACTAGAACTGAGTATCTTGAAAATGTAATTGTTTGACCTCATACTAGTTTGTAGCTTTTAATGGGAGGGTACATACCCTTTTGTCATATTCAAATAAGATCAACTAGCCAGAGACCTTTTCAAGCTACTGAGGAATACACATTTGCATGGACTATGGTGGATTGACAGAGGGCTGTCAGGTAGTCTATGCTATGTCCCAAGATTGATCATGAGGGGGTCAGTCCCTTTCAGATGTTTTGGACTCAGTTGGTTGAATGAGGGTTTTGTTTAGGTCACTCTTGGCCATCACCTTTGGCACAATATGTGAAACTGTCAAATTTTTGTTTAAGTTCTGCGCTATCATAAGCAAATCTTGGTTTTGTGGAGCACCCTCTGTTGCCATACAACTCGGTTCTTTTCCTGTGTTATCTGAGTATATTTAGTCATTGGGCAGGGGAGTGGGAAGAAAAGAGGAAATACTCCAAGCATGTAGTTCTGCTAGTGAGAATCAGTTACTTTAATACTTATTTTTCCAGTGACTGAAAGACAAACTCTCTTCACTTGTAATTTACCAATATTATTTAACAGCCCTGAGTTGTGTAGTTTTCCTTCATTGTATTGCCTTTATTTTGAATCCTTGCTGTATTTAACAGTGAAATGGCAAAACATGAATTAACATGACCAATACTTACTGTTCTGTAGAGCCTAAGGTAGACTTAAGTCCTTTAGTATTTTAACATTACTAGCATTTAACATTTACTGTTCTGCTGAGAGTTCCACCACTGTGCTTGTGTATTTTTAAACTGTGTTTTATTCAAGCTGAATTGTTAATTCTTTGTTTGCATCTGCTATAGGTGTCCTGGTTCAGGACAAAATTGGGGAAATCTCCAAAAGGGAGTTCCCCCAAAACACCGGGTTCGGGAAGGAATTCCTCGGAGGAGCAAAGTGGAAAACAAAACCTATTTATTGACAAATAACAAAGAACACTCCCCAACACAAGAAAAGAAAAGAAAAACCAGTTCAGTGTTGTGGAGGGTGCCGAGCTTCTCTTGCAGGCTCCAGAGATCCCGCCGGACGTCGGACGTCCCCAGGTCAGGTCCAGAGCCGGTCCAGTATCTTCAGGGGAGGGTAAGAAAGAGAGGATGAAAGAAAAGGGAAAAAAGAGGGGAAAAAAAAAACAGCACAGAAAGCAGCAAAGGGAGAAAAAAAAAGCAGCTATCAGCTAGGGCTAAGGCAGTAGCAAGCAAGCGAAGCAGCAAGCAGAAGCAAGCCGGCCAGCCAGCCAAGTAGCTCAAAGCCAGAAAAAAAAACAAAAGTGCACTCAGTCCCCCTCCCTCCTCCTCCCCCCCCCCGCCGTGGCAAGACGGCCGGGAGGGGGGAGAGAAGAGAGAGAGAGAGAGAGAGAAGAAAAAACACAGCTGCCAGACACAATACACGATATTGGGATAAAAGCGGTCATCCCACGACACTCCACCCCTTATCCCATATCGTGAATATACAATAGAAAAACTTTCATTTCACTTACTCACACCTTTGACACTTACGCATTCCTCTCATCTTACTTGTTCAGACCATTGACACTTACAGTTTCCTTCTGTCTCACATTCAGCAAACAATGACATTCATATATGAGCCTTATCCCACAATCAGGTCTCCCTGAGGTACACACCGTGTTGTTCCATCTTTCTGCATTATCCACCACGTATAACCTGGTCCTTGAGCAAAAACAATCCCACGGATGGGTTTGTCTGTACTCGAGGCAGGGTTGATCCATACTGTCTTTCCCAATAAACCTCTGACATGGGCCACTGGGGCTTTATCCCCATCTACTATATTAAGGAGCTCAGACTGAGCAGGACCCGTCGGTTGGTGGAACCTCGAGTGTTAACTAACCAGGTAGCCTTCGCCAAATGCTGCTCCCAGTTTTTTAAAGACCCCCACCCAATGCTTTTAAGGTGGTTTTTAACAATCCATTATACCTTTCCACTTTACCTGCAGCTGGTGCATGATAGGGGATATGGTATACCCACTCGATGCCATGTTCCCTAGCCCAAGTATTAATAAGATTGTTTTTAAAATGAGTTCCATTATCCGACTCAATTCTCTCAGGAGTACCGTGCCTCCAAAGGACCTGCTTTTCAAGGCCCAAGATAGTGTTACGAGCTGTGGCATGAGACACAGGGTAGGTTTCCAACCATCCCGTGGTGGCTTCTACCATGGTTAGTACATAGCGCTTTGCCTTGGCGGGTTTGAGGCAGCGTGATGTAATCAATCTGCCAGGCCTCCCCGTATTTGTACTTAGACCACTGCCCACCGTACCAGAGGGGCTTCAGCCGTTTAGCCTGCTTAATGGCAACGCGCCGTCTCACAGTCACGAATAACCTGAGAGATACTGTCCATGGTTAGATCCACCCCTCGGTCTGCGTGCCCATTTATAGGTAGCATCTCTACCCTGGTGGCCTGAGGCATCATGGGCCCATCGTGCCAAGAATAACTCTCCCTTATGCTCCCAGTCGAGATCTATCTTCAATTCCCCTATCTTTGCAGCCTGATGTACTTGCTGGTTGTTTTGCTGCTCTTCATTAGCTCTACTTCTGGGGACATGGGCATCTACATGCCGAAACCTTCACAGGTAACTTCTCTAACCAAGTAGCGATATCTTTCCACTCTTCTGCAGCCCAAATTGGTTTTCCTCTGTGCTGCCAGTTCGCCTCTTTCCATCTCTTCAGCCATCCCCATAGAGCGTTGGCTACCATCCAAGAATCGGTATACAAATAGAGCCTTGGCCACTTCTCTCTCTCTGCAATACCTAGGGCCAGTTGAATAGCTTTGATTTCAGCAAATTGACTGGATTCACCTTCTCCTTCAGTAGCCTCCGCAACCCGTCGAGTGGGACTCCATACAGCTGCTTTCCACCTCCGTTTCATCCCTATGACGCGACAAGAACCATCGGTGAATAAAGCGTAACGTGTTTCTTCTGCTGGCAACTGATTGTATG
The DNA here is from genome assembly GCF_901933205.1 of Camarhynchus parvulus. NCBI lineage: Eukaryota > Metazoa > Chordata > Aves > Passeriformes > Thraupidae > Camarhynchus > Camarhynchus parvulus. The sequence continues at coordinate 29,399,348 of NC_044601.1, read as the reverse complement.
GTGGAGCTTCCTCAACCCGGGTCACTGGCTCTTGTTCCTCATCCGCGACACTAAAGCTCTCACCTTCGGGCCAATTTGTAATTATTTCCAGGATCCCAGGGCGATTTAACTTCCCAATTTGAGCTGCGCGTAATGAGGGCAATCCACTTACTCCAAGTAGCATTGGTGGCATGGTGGGTAGAGGGAACCTTTCCTCTGAACATCCATCCCGGCATCCATCCAGCACCGGTAGTTGGGGTGCCAGAAGAAGTTGTGCCTCTGTACCAATCACCTCCGAGGCGGCTTGGACTCCTTCATAGGCGGCCAAGATTTCTTTTTCTGTTGGGGTATAGTTATCTTCAGACCCCCTGTAGCTCCGACTCCAAAATCCCAATGGTTGGCCTCGGGTCTCGCCAGGCACCTTCTGCCAAAGGCTCCAGGACAGACCATGGCTCCCGGCCGCAGAGTAGAGTACATTCTTCACATCTGGTCCCGTCCTAACTGGACCCAGGGCTACAGCATGAGCGATCTCCTGCTTGATTTGGACAAACGCTTGCTGCTGCTCAGGGCCCCAATGGAAGTCGTTCTTCTTGCGGGTAACCAGATAAAGGGGTCTCACAATCTGACTATACTCGGGGATGTGCATCCTCCAGAAACCTATAGCACCTAAGAAGGCTTGTGTTTCCTTCTTATCAGTTGGTGGGGACATAGCAGTGATTTTGTTAATAACATCCGCAGGAATCTGACGCCGTCCATCTTGCCACTTCACCCCCAAGAACTGAATTTCTCGGGCAGGTCCCTTGACTTTGCTCTTCTTAATGGCAAATCCAGCTTTCAGGAGAATATGAATGATCTTCTCTCCTTTCTCGAACACTTCCATTGCCGTGTTCCCCCAAACAATGATATCATCAATATATTGTAAATGTTCTGGAGCCTCACCCTCTTCTAGTGCAGCCTGGATCAGTCCATGACAGATGGTAGGACTGTGTTTCCACCCCTGGGGCAGTCGGTTCCAGGTATACTGCACTCCCCTCCATGTAAAAGCAAACTGACGCCTGCATTCTGTTGCCAGAGGGATGGAGAAAAATGCGTTAGCAATATCGATGGTCGCGTACCACTTTGCTGCCTTGGACTCCAGCTCGTACTGCAGTTCCAGTATGTCCGGTACAGCCGCACTCAGTGGTGGAGTCACTTCATTCAAGGCACGATAGTCCACAGTCAATCTCCATTCTCCGTCAGATTTTCGCACGGGCCAGATAGGGCTGTTAAAGGGTGAGTGGGTTTTACTGACCACCCCTTGGCTCTCCAGCTCTCGAATCATCTTGTGGATGGGGATCATGGCATCTCGATTCGTCCGGTACTGCCTGCGGTGCACTGTCGAAGTGGCAAGTGGTACTCGTTGCTCCTCTACCTTCAAGAGTCCTACTGCAGATGGGTTCTCTGATAGTCCAGATAAGGTATTCAATTGTTTAATACCCTCTATCTCCACTGCAGCTATTCCAAAAGCCCACCTGAATCCCTTAGGATCTTTGTAATAGCCGTTCCGGAGGAAGTCTATGCCCAAAATACATGGAGCCTCTGGACCAGTCACAATCGGATGTTCCTGCCACTCCTTCCCAGTCAAGCTCACCTCAGCTTCCAACAAAGTCAACTGTTGTGATCCCCCGTCACTCCAGCAATGGAAACAGGTTCTGTCCCCACATATTCTGATGGCATTAAGGTACACTGTGATCCAGTGTCAACCAATGCTTCATAGTCTTGTGGCTCTGATGTGCCAGGCCATCTGATCCACACCTTCCAAAAACCCGATTTTCCCGTGCCTCTTCCTGGCTAGAGGCAGGGCCCCTCTAAGCCAGATTGTCCTTTTTCCTTGGGCGTATGCCTTAGAAGTTCCTTCAAGGGGATCGGACATGTCATCGTCATACTCAACATCTCGGCTGCGAGCAACCGGAGCTGCCCTCTTTTTGGTGATACTTCCTCTTCTCTTCAAATCACGCACCCGTTGTGCCAAAGCAGCAGTGGGTTCTCCATCCCATCTCCTCATGTCTTCTCCAGACTCACGCAGAAAGGCCCATAACTCAGCCCGTGGGGTGTACCTTCTCTCGCCATCAAAGGAGCGCCAGCGTTGGATACCAGGGCCTCTAATTTGCACAGCCGAGATTTGAATAAGGTCCTCCTTAATCTCTTCCCGGAGTTTCTTATGATTCTCCTCTATTTTGTCCTCTAGTTTCCGCAGTTGTGTTTCCACTGCTGCAATTCTGGCATGAGTTGGTCCATGCACAGCATCTGCATACGCGAAGCTTCTTCGCCATATCAAGCACAGTCTCATATGTATCATCCCGCTTCATTATTGCCAGAGCAGAAGCATATTCAGGTGGCCCAAGTCGCACAAGTTTCCTCCACATTACAGGTGTGCATGGTACCAGGTCCGGATTCCTAGTTGTTATATCATCTGAGAAAATGAGCTCTGCCACCGCCATTTCTCTCAGGCGTTGGATCCCCTGCTCTATGGTCTTCCACCCTGTCTGCTGCATATAGAGATCATCAGCACATAAGTATCTTTGTGCTACACTCTCCAGGACCCGTTCCCAGAGGCTGTGAGGGCTAGCCCTGCTCATCATACCTTGATCGATGACAGTATCCTGCGACAGGGATCCCAAATGCCTCGCTTCCGCACCATCCAAAATCGTAACCTCCCCTGCAGCATCCCAAAGGCGGACTAACCAACTGATTATAGATTTGTCAGGTTGTCATCTGTAATCCTTTCTTAGGCCCCTGAGGTCCTTCAGAGAAAAGGAGTCAGTATTAGCTCCAGAATCTGTGCCCCTTGATGTGGCCTCTGATTTTGGTGAGGGTCCTTCTCCTGCATCATCATCATCATCCTCCACCTTCGATCGGTCTTGTCTTTACACTTTCCACCTCTTGTATTAGCTGCGACAGCCATGGGTTGGGGCCTGTCGTCTGATTCAGCTGCTAGCCTGGAGCCTGGGATGTTAGCTGCAGCCTGGGTCACTGGGATAGTAACTAACTTATCTCCCTGTTCCCTTTCTACTATCTGCTGCTCCACAGTATCTAGCAGAGTACGGTAAACAAACGCTAAGGCCCAGCTCACTGCAGTAAGTCTTTCCTCCTTAGTATTACCATGGCACTTTTCCCTCAAATACTTTGCCACCTCGACTGGGTTCTGAATTTGATCAGATGGAAAGTCCCAGCCTATAGGATCAGCAAATTCCTTTAAAGTCTGGCCCATATCCTCCCATTTCCCACTCCAGTCAAGATTTTCCCTGCTTTGTTTTACTCCTGAATCAGGAGTCTCTCTAACCCCTCTAGAGATCTCGGCTTTCATTTTATATACACTCCAGACAGTATAGGAAAGGCTTAATAAGTTAAATGCCAGAAAGATGGTTTCTTTTAAACTCAGGGGAAATTCAACATTTCCTAATAGAGATGTCAACAATTTGGAGGAGAAGAAGGAAGACAAAAGCTGAGAAGCCCCTTCCCCTTCTTCTCCCCAAACAAACTGAGTACACAGCCATGACAGCAATCCATACATTCCTGAAACAAGGTTTTCCATAAACCTCCGACAAATCAGCACACATAAGACCAGCCCAATGACTATTCTGGTTAGTGCCCCCTGCTTACAGAAGCTACTTATTACGGACAACACCAGAGCTATTTTTGGGTAAGGAAATAACCCTAGGGACCACAAAGGTATTAAAGCTTCAAAAACCCCAAGGGACCAGAAATACCGGCAAACTTTCACCCCAAATGACATTATGAATTACCAATATGCCCACAAAACAACCAAGACCAAAATATTATTGTTATAGGTTTGTTTTCCACTGTCTTCGGCCTCCTTCGTTTCCCGGCCAACGCACCAAAAAGGATGTCCTGGTTCAGGACAAAATTAGGGGAAATCTCCAAAAGGGAGTTCCCCCCCCCCCAAACACCGGGTTCGGGAAGGAATTCCTCGGAGGAGCAAAGTGGAAAACAAAACCTATTTATTGACAAATAACAAAAGAACACTCCCCAACACAAGAAAAGAAAAGAAAAAACCAGTTCAGTGTTGTGGAGGGTGCCGAGCTTCTCTTGCAGGCTCCAGAGATCCCGCCGGACGTCGGACGTCCCAGGTCAGGTCCAGAGCCGGTCCAGTATCTTCAGGGGAGGGTAAGAAAGAGAGGATGAAAGAAAAGGGAAAAAAGAGGGGAAAAATAAAACAGCGCAGAAAGCAGCAAAGGGAGAAAAAAAAAGCAGCTATCAGCTAGGGCTAAGGCAGTAGCAAGCAAGCGAAGCAGCAAGCAGAAGCAAGCCGGCCAGCCAGCCAAGTAGCTCAAAGCCAGAAAAAAAAAAAAGCAAAGTGCACTCAGTCCCCCTCCCTCCTCCCTCCCCGCCCCGCCGTGGCAAGACGGCCGGGAGGTGGGGGGGAAGAGAGAGAGAGAGAGAGAGAAAAAAAACACAGCTGCCAGACACAATACACGATATTGGGATAAAAGCGGTCATCCCACGACAATAGGGCATGTCTGTTTCTGTCCTATTCATTCTCTGCCTTCACAAACTTGTGTTGCGGATATAGCTGATACAATTGGTGATGTGAGAATACCTCTTCTGCTGTTGCGTCTTTGACTGCCTTTCCAAAACTCTTCAACCAACATAAGCAGACATTCTGGAAAAATTAAAATGTCTCTTCTTTGTCATGCATTTTCCTCACCCCACTTAAGCACTTTTGGATTCTATCATTTCATTAGGTAGGCTCTCTCCTTCCTACTTATCATTGCTTTTTTGAATTACAGGGATACTTCCTTTGTCTGCAGACAGACTTCTATCTTGCCGAATCCAAACTACAGTGTAAGATTTAAGTATTTTGTTGTTGTGATAAAAAAACTTATTTTTTTCTTTTCTGTAGCTGTCTTTAGCTTGATTCTCTTTTTGGTCTCTTATTAGTCTTAATAAATGATAAAATCTGAAAACTGAAACACGCATTACAGGGTGCTTGGAACAGGAGAGTAAATGAGGACTGTCTTCATTGTCCCCCAGTCCAGCTCAGTTGCAAGTGTCATAACCTCTATTGCAGGTTCAGGTCAGGCACATACAGCAGCTTATAGTTACATGTGAGAGGACAAAGAGCAATGGAGGTTCAGCCCTCTTGTTACAAACTGCCTTAAAAGCAAGTACCAGGGTGGAGATGGAGAAGATATGCATTGCTTTGTGAAGTGGCACCATCTGCACAGACAGGAGCCTTGATCCAGCAGATGTGCCCATTCGTGCCTAAAAGCTCAGCCTGCAGCTGTGCAGCCACAGCATTTCTCTGTTAAGCTCAGAGAACTTTTTTTTCCTCACTTGTGGAGCTTCTGTGCTCTTTTTTGGGTATCAGTTTTTATGCTTATTGAGGCCTGCATCCATACAGGTTACAAAGAACATAGCAAAATGTTTTAAGGATCAAATCTTCACTGGTATTGAAAACAGCAGGCAAAACTTGTGATCAGTATTCATTTGCTTTGTCAGAACAATCTCTTTTGCTGAAAAGATTATAATGTAGCAATCTAGGAACAATTAGCTGCCTTTTATGCTTGCTTTCTTGGCTTTTAGAGTAATTTTGTTTCTTGTTTAATATTTTATTTCATGGATTACACTAGGTAGTTGCATGATTAATTCAGTTTCATGAAGCAAAACCAAGTGGGAATAGATTGATGTGAATTTTATTGCTGTTTTTCTTCCTGGATTTTAAAATTAAAATGAAAAAAAAGATGGATAGATATTTTTTTCCAATCTTATAAGTGTAGAGATGTCTGGAGGAAGATTGCTTAGTGTTAGGGCAGTATTTAATTTAATGGTTTATATGCTCACATTGTAGCTGTGCTGGCTTGTCTGTCATTTTTGGTTGTTTATCATCTTCAGTTGTTAGTAAAGAGATGGGACTGTTGTAGAATTTGTTCCGTATGTTACCTAGTTTATTTTGTGAGTTTAGTTGCTAATTTTAGTTCCATTGTTTTTAATTTGTTAGAATGGTCTTTTGTTTATTACTTATGGTCTTTAGGTGCATCTAGTCTCTGGCAAGAATGATAATGCCAGCCATTTACAGTGAGAAGTTTTTAACATGTGGTTAGAACTTCCTATTTTTCCTTTGATATTTATTCTGCAAAATCAGAATTCATGTCTTACTTGCTTCATTTCATAGAATCAAACAGTAGTTTTGAGTAAAAGCAGCATCTGATTCTAACCCCTGAGCAGTGGGCAGGCACACCTTCAACTAGACCAGACTAATGTTAATCTGCTCTCTTTGAGTTTAATGCCATTCCTTCATATCCTGTCATTACATGCCCTTGCAAAAAGTCCCTCTCTAGCTTTCTTGGAGGCCTCCATCAGATATTGTAAGGAAATAACCCCCTGCCTCCATACAGAGACTAGACTAGTCTAGTCCTGTCGCAGTAAAGTAGACCCAGTTTTGAAGAAGTCTATATCATCAGATAAATACTAAATGTTGGTGTCGTATCATACTTTTTTTTTGGAGTTTAATTAGACCCTTAAAAACACACAGAGTTTTCCCATGTTGGACCACAGGCTGAAAACACTCCATGTCTCTGTTTGCACGCTTTTCTTCTGTTATAACCTGCCAGCAAAACTGCTATCTAAATGAAATTTCTGCTGTTAAGGATATGAAAGGAAAGACCTTATTTGTGATTTTTAGTCAGAGAATTTTGTCTTGAAATGCATAGGAATGTTTAAACAATGTGAAGAATACATGCTTTTTTTACCTTCTTACTGTTAAATGAAATCTCAGTTACCATTCTGACATACAACACTCTGCTGAAAACAGAGTACCTTGTGTTCAGGTCTTACTACTGAAATAGCTGTGAAATCTTCAGAATAAAGTTCAATGAATTCAAGGATATGGTGATTTTTTTGAGGCTTGTGTTAATTTTACAGTTAAGAAGCATCCTTTTAATTAAAACTACGCAAAAATTCTGAAGCTTTTTCAGTGTAATAGTCACATACTTGGAATACTCTTGCTAAACATAAAGCTTAAGTTGACTATGCTGTGCTCTGTTGTTGACATACTAAATTGCACTCTTACATCTATGTGTGGATGATGGGATCCATGCTCCTAATGTTGCTTTTTAATTTAGACAAATATAAAAACCAAAGCTCAGTTGAGTGGTCTTGGTAGTAAGAAGTCATCTGAAAGTCTTCCCAAGGGTGTGAGTACTGTTGGTTTTTTGCTCTTAATAGTTTGGTGCCAATGTTACAAGTTGTTACTTAACCTCGGTGTTACAGTGTTGGAGGGATAATGGCTCTGTGTTCTACAGCTGTGGTATTAGTTGGCCCTTTACCTTGATACCAAAAAAAATTGATATTAGAATGATTACATGTTTTCTTACTTGAAACTGTTAGATGTAATCCAGAAATAGCATTTGACACTTCTCATCTCTGTAAAGGGCTACAGCCATCACAAATTTTAGTAAACAATTGTTATTAGCTCTGAATGTAAATTTCTGCCTTAATTAGTTTGGCTGCAGCAGGATTACCACCTGAGTTTACATGATGAAGTATGTCCTTCCAAAGGTGGAAAAAATTTTAAAATTGTGCCCATTTGTCTACACCCTTATGCAAGGTTTCTCAAGGCTGAGGGTTTTGTTGATTTTTTTTTAGTGCTATGTCTAGTGAGACTCAAACTCCCTTGTGACTTTAGTTTGAGACAGTGAGTCGTTATCATTGCTAGGACACTGATTAAGCCATTCTGCATAAATACTGTTAAATGGCATTGCATACAGAAGATTTTTCTTCCCCAAACTTAAAATCCTCCTCACTATCCTTGAATATTAAATATACATTAATATATACAATGCGTATTTTTAATTAGTCCCTCTAACCTCCATCATTACTAGCAAGCAGTAAGGAATCAAAACTTAGTGTTCTTTCTTGGTGTTTCAAAATCTGAGTGTAGTATCCTAGGTTTGCTCTGAAGCAGTGTCTTGAAATTTTGTTGTGATACAGAAGTTTTATTACTGCCTCTGAATTAATTAAATATGCATCACAGTGTTTTAATGACATTTTGATATTCTGGAGTTAATAGGCTACTGAGATATTTAGGGTAGTGTAAATCAAATTCACCCATTAGTCCAAATCAAATTGTGTTGGTGACTTTTGTTCTTATTTTGCCAATCCAGGAGTGCAGACTTGTGTAGTTATACTGAAGGTTGTTGGCCTATACTGGCTCTCTTCAGTTTTTTTCTCTTGCTTTTTCATTCTCCTACATAGCAGATACCATAGAAACAAAAAATAATAATGGTCTTAAATTAGTCAATTGTTGACATAGTGTGGACGGTTAGGTAAAGGTGCAGGGAATTGACCTAAGTATTACTGGGAGATTTTTTTTGAAATGGCTGCACTTTTAAACTGTGCACAGTTGTATGAGAGAGAGATGAGCAATGACTAACGCCTTGCTCACTTACAAGAGCTCTGGAAGTGAATTTTTTAAAGAATTATTTAAACGAGGAAAGAGATTCCGGTACTCTCTGTGTTGAGTGCAGGTACCTCAGGGTGCACCTGCAGTGGGAGCTGCAGGTGGAGCTCTGGCTGGGAACCTGAAGCAAGAGGTCAGGAATTGCCAACATTTGGAAAGGCAAAGGACACAGGGGCCTGTGGCCCAACCAGGTGACTGGACACTGAGGCACTGCAGGAGCCAAGGACTCAGCAGGAAGAGCCCAGACTTTGGCACCCATAAACTGTGAGGGCATAAAAGCCCACCAGACCCCAGACTTTGGCACCCATAAACTTTGAGAGTATAAAAACTCACTATTTCCTTTCTTGGGAGCTCCTTCTGGGAGGCAGCAGCTCCAGCTCTTACTCTTGCTGCAGGAGGATTAAATTACTTTAAGCAGCCATAGATCTGGGACTCTGCTATGGGAAGCCTGTGGTCTGACTGGTAAGGAGACCTGGTCTGCCTTTGTGAGTGCGGGGTGTGCAGGGAGTCAAGCGGGACACCCTTTGGCTCTCCAGCTGCATGGAGGCTTCAGTCCTGGCAGTGGCAGGTCTGGTGGTCATTCAAGTGTGACTGCCAGAGTCCTTCCTGAATGCCTAGACAGGGAAGTGTTCTTAACACTGTCCATATGGAATTTGGATATTGAGCAGCATGGCCATCTGTGATAGATAGTAACATACCAGAGTTATGTAATTTAAACTTGGATGTTCAACTATTGGTCTTTCTTTTAAGCGTTGAGATATTCTTCATTAAAGATATTAACGTATCATCATTAGGCTTTCAAACTGACACCCTTCAGTGCATTTTTATCAGTAAGAGCAGGGGCTAGAGGAGTGAGTTAAAGATTAAAGGTATCTGTACAAAAACCCACTGATGGTTTGGGTGCAACTAATTTAAATGAGTAACTGCTTAAACACAGTATCTGTTGTGAAAGCTCTGTTTTGAAACTCTAGAAATGTGAATGTAACGAGCCTCAGATGGAAGAATTGAAACATTGTTCGTAGTGGTGGGTGCCACCGGAGAGCTCTGGCTTTTAAACTTACGGCTTGAATGGTTATATATGTCCCAGTGTTAAAACCAATGTGCTCTCTTTCAGTTATGCAAAAGGAGACTTGGATATATCATACATCACTTCCAGAATTGCTGGTATGATATCTATACCTTTATTAAACCTAATTTTTTGTTGCTCTTAATACATGAAAAAATTCACTTGCTATTTGTTCTGTCTTCAGTGATGTCCTTTCCAGCTGAAGGTGTGGAATCTGCCATCAAAAATAATATAGAAGATGTGCGGTTGTGTCTGGACTCTAAACATCCTGGGCATTATGCTGTGTACAATCTCTCTCCAAGAACGTACAGGCCTTCAAGATTCCATAACAGGGTTTGTATAGTTTTTGTTTGTGGTTCTCTAAAAGGCCTTGAAACATAATGTTTTCATTATACCTTCAGCTTTTTATTGTAAAATAGGTTAAAGTAGATTAATCAAAAAGATGACAAAAGAGTAAGTATAAACATAAGGTCAAAGAGTTACCTGTGTTTTCCTTGTCCTTGCTTTAAAACCAGACTTAACTGGTAGCAGACTAATCTTTAATCTTAAAAAATCTTACTAATTTTAAACAGACTAAAGTCTGGTTTTTCTAGGATAGTAATATCTTTGAAAACATGCTCATGTACATTGTGTGTTTCACATTTAAGTGGAGAATACTTAAAGTAATGAAAGTCTTACTAAAATGTCAATCTCTCCTATATTCTACCATTTTCCTGTATCAAGGACATAGTGATCTGCATAACCTGTTCACTGGAGTTTCTCTTTGCCCCATTGCATACCATCTGACTCCCATATGACTCAGCCGTAGCTGACTGATTGTTCCTACCATCTTCAGTATTGTTGTAACTTACCTGAGCCTGCATTATCCTTCCTGGAAATTTCTTCATACTAATATGAAGGCATTTGCCTAATTCAGCAACAAGGTATTGAGAACATCTTGTTAGGTGCCAAGATACTGGGCTTCAGTGTTTGCTCCTAAGTAAAACTTGACTGTCCTGGCTCAACAGTTGGGACTGTTACTGTGTAGGGAGTTGTCCAGTGCCTTAACAGTCTGTAGTGATCGCACCCCTTCCACACAATACTGTCTGCCAAGAAGAGAGTCTAGAACCATTATTGGTTACAGAATAATAAAGCCTTTTGGGCCTTATTATACAGAGCCATCCTTAACATTATTTTAGTCACCAGAGTTGACTTAAAACGTTGGGGTGAGGTATATTTAAGGTATTCTTTCTAGTGCTATCACTTTCTTTTTTTTCCATGTAAACAAGATAAAGTATTGTCACACCTGAACGAAACCATTACTGCCTTTTTGGATGAATGCAATCAGCTTATTTATGTGTATCTGGTTCAATATGAAGTTCAGGCAGAGGCTATTATTCAAGATGGAAGGCAAAAAAGCTTGATTACACAGGAAATCTATTGCATGATTATTTGTAGCAGGTACCTCAAAGCAAAATGTTCAGCAATTCTTTTTAGCACTAGGTTGCAAGAAAGTCTGAGACTGGTGTGGTGAACTGATTTATTCCACATCCTGCAAAGTGATCAGTCTCTGTTTATGGAATGATAAATTCTGTGACTGGGAATTTGTTTACCAATGGATTTTTTTAGTTATGCAAGTCTGCAGTGTCTGTACACCTGGTATTTCTAATGTGTTGATACTAAGAATGGTAATATGATCTTGGTTTTGTTCAGAAGTCATAGTAGGTCATAATTAGTTGAAACATTACAGGTTCATGATCACTTTATTGTCTAGGAGTATTTAGGAAGGCAGTTATTTTACTTGGAAACAAACTCTAATTGTATTTGGAACTCTTACCCGCCTATTGAAATTGAGATGTTTAGCAATACTGACTAACTTAATTGTTCAGTGGTGGATGAGAGCAGCCATGTAGGAACCTAAAGAAGCTTAGGTTTACTTTAATGCTGGCAAAAGATAATTATGGCAAGCCTTTAAACATGATCAGAGGAGAACAACTTGTAAAATTCTTAATTATGACACTTTGCTTAGAAGGTATTTAAAATTACATATGATAAGTTTCTTGCTGTTTCCTATCTGCATGGATCTTCTACAAATTTCTTTAATCTTGGGTAAAATTAATGGTAGTTTTGAAACTAGCTTCTCTGCTAGTTTTGAGTCCTTTTTGGAATGGATTGCTCTGAGAGTTTGGGCACTATCCATAATTCTGCTAATTGTCAGGACGTTTAGAGCTGAAAACATAGCTAAAGAAACAGAAGGTAATGTTGTTTTTGTTACATCTTGCGGGAAACCTAGCGTTTAAGTGGAAAGTAAATGGTAGATTAAAAGGGAAAAAGTCAGTACTTTTTGCATTTTTGAATACACCTTTTTTAGGCTTTGTTCTGGTCTGAAGCTGCAATGCTTGAATTTGGTTCTTTTGCGGTGTTGTGATTTAACTTGAGCCATCAACCAAGCTGCTTGCTTATTCCTCCCTGGTAGAAACGGGGAGGGAATCACAAGGTGAAAGTAAGAACTCATGGGTTGAAATAAAAGCAGTTTGATAGGTAAAGCAAAACCCACAGGTACAAGCAAAGCAAAACAAGGAATTTATCCACCTTTTCCCATGGGCAGGCAGGTGTACAGGAACGCAGGGCTCCATCATGCATTATAATTCCTTCGGAAGACAAATGCCATCGCTCTGAATGTTTCTCCTTCCATTCTTTTTCCCACAGATTTATGAGTTGAGCATGATGTCCTATGTGTCATGGGTTTACAGGAAATAAGTTTTTTGGGAATGGAGTGGCCAGAGGCCAATAGGTGTTCAGATTCTAAAATTGACACCAGGCTTGGCCACTGAGGGTGGATGCGCCTCTGAGAACACAGGGGTTAGAAGCGGACCACTCCCTTGGGAGCTCTCTTTGATTTCCAGCCAGCAAAGAGGCAAGGCCTCCCCTGCCCGGCTTCAAGCTGGGCGGGGGAGGAGAAACCTGCGGCCCGGCAGAGGTAGGCCTGACCCCTCAAGATGGAAGGGTGGTGGGGGCACCAGGAGGTGTTGGGCAGCCCCCCCCCAGGAGAGACAGAGGGAGAGAGGCCCCGAGAGGATTTGGGCAGCCCCCCCCCCTTGAAGTGATATCTGCTGTGGAGAAGGAGGGGTAAGGGGGAAGTGCAGCAGGGAAGGAGCCTGGCCACGTGCAGGAGTTTGTTAACCCCTTTCTGGACAATGAAGACCTCACAGAGCATTTGGACCTTTCCCGGAGGGGAGATGGAGTGGATGATAAAGAGGAAATGGGCAAGTGAATGACAGTTGGAGCAGTGAGTGAGGCTGGTAGAGTAAAGATGAGGCTGGAAAGAGATGATGGAGTAGCTGGTTGCTGGACTCTTTTTGGTACAGCCATGGACAGAACCATGCTTCCTTGTGACACAGAGGCTGCATCCAGGGGGGAGGCGATGGCTCAGAACTGAGAGGGTTCAGTGTTGGAGACCCCCCGGCCCCAGGGGGTAGACAAGTATGGGGGGGACAAGAGGTCCTGAAAGTGAGAGACTGTGCCCTTTGGGAACTGGGCAAAGCACCCTTAAAAAGGACAACCCTCAAAGCAGCTCTGGTCCATGTGCAGTGGTGAGAGCACTGGGCATGGAAGGAAGAGGTCACCATGGCCCTCTAAGAAGGACTCCTCTCCTCCTGACGGACTGAAATTGAGTATTTACAGGGTGATGGATGGAGACTTGAAATTTGGAAGATGTATTGGAAATGTGGTGGGGGGAGGAGGAAGTGCTTTTGTGGAGTTTTCATTTTCCAGGTGTGTGTGTGTGGTTTTTTTCCTTTTGTAGTTTAGTTAATAAACCTTTTTTTCTAAGCTAGAGGCCTGCTTTGCTTATTTCCTGGTCACATCTCACAGCAAACACCAGGGAAGTATATTTTCATGGGGCACTGGCATTGTGCCAGTGTCAAACCATGACACTATGTTATGGAATATTCCTTTGGTTATCTGGGGTCACTTGTCCTGGCTGTGTCCCCTCCCTCTTGTGCACCTCAAGCCTGCTTGTTGGTGAAGTGATGTGAGAGGCAGAAAAGACCTTAACTCTATCTAAACCATGGTAACCAATGAAAAAAAAATCCCTGTGTTATCAACACTAGGTTCCGTCACAAATACAAATTGGTTCCCTTGCAAAACACAGCCTCATTTAGTTACTATGGAGAAAATTGCTCCAGCTGAAACCAGCACACACTACTGTTGTAATATTTGAGTTATACTGAAGCCCACATTGAATCCTGTGGTGAACAGGGATATAAAGGACTTTTTGCCTTAGCTTTTCTTTGTTTACTGGCGACTTTGCATAAGCTTGCACTAACAAAGGAGTGTGCAATTTCAATCTCTTGCAAAGTGATGCTTTCTGAAATGGTCTTATTTTTAAATTAAAATACTAGAGTACAATGAAGAGACTTACACTGTTTATTTCAGTCTTTTTTCCTGTGCTTGGGACAAACAGAGTTTTTTGTGATAATCAGTTCAGGTAATTTATATCAGAATAACCCTTGAACTCTTTATTTAGATAGGAAGACATGTTGCTGATAGGAAAACTTGGTCTTCAATATCTGGCAATTGCAGTTGAGACTAAAATCAAATACAAAAACTTCATTTGTAAATTTGCTTTTCGATCCTTAATATATCTACTCTTTAGGTGTTTCAAGTGCCCCAAGAATCAAGCTTCATATCCTGTATCCTTACTGGACAATTGATTTTAAGGATATAGATTCTTAGCAGTGAAGCTGATGTTTTGTTAGTGTTTTGAAGCAGTAATTGTAAATGGAATATTAATGAACCATTCAAGCTCTTTGAACAAAAGACAAATATTAAAAGAAGCCTAATCTTTCTGTTGTTGGGGTTTTTTGGGTTTTTTGGTGGTGGTTTTTTTTTCTTGGTTTGGGTTTTTTGTTTTTGTTTTTTGGGGGGGTTTGTTTGTTTTTTTTTTTTGCTTAAATATATGTGCACAAATTAAGTTGAAAGCTGTTTTATTTTACTCCTTGCTCTAGGAATATTTCTGGTAGCAATCTGAGTTCTTTATACTTCTTCTGCAGCAGATTTGTAGACAGAACTGAAGTTTTATTGCACTTCTTCATGATGTTTACACTGTGTAACACTGCTTTTCTTGAGTGTCTCTCTTAATTTCAATATGAAGGTGGCATTCAAGTGTAAAATTGCCTTGTAGACGTTTGCATAACCTAGGTTGTGTATATGTGTCAATATTATACTGTTTCTCACATCTCTTGTCTCTCTCATTGCAGGTTTCTGAATGTGGCTGGCCAGCAAGACGAGCACCAAATCTTCAGAATCTCTATAGCATATGCAAGAACATGCATTTATGGCTGAAACAAGACCAGAAAAATGTTTGCATTGTGCATTGCCTTGTAAGAAATTGGTTTATGTCTGAGGTGCTTTATTCAATAGAGCTTTAAATTGTGAAGAAGGGCGCTGGTATCCATTCAGTCTGTGATTGTTACTGGCTTTCTTTACTGGATGCCCCAGGGTCAACTCCTTCCTGCTTTGTTTGTAGGGAAGTTACTTGCATCAATTTTCTCCTTAGGGAAATTGGTATGGTAATGTAGCCATTGCTTACTTGCATTTAGAGTGGAAGGCAGTATACTGGCAGTATTAAGGGAAAGTATCCTTTGGAAGAAAAAAAAATCCACTCTGCTCTTTCAGTATTTGCTCAATTTTTTGTTTTCTGTGTGATAGATGTGTGTACACTGCATATCTCATTACTGTCTATTTAGAATGTAATCTGTACCCCCAGAATTTCAGAAACTGACTGTAAGACTTCTGGTTTACCTGCTTTTGCTGGCAGCAGATTGCTCTGTAGATTTCGCTATTCTCCAAAGTATTATTAACTTTGATATAACCAAAAAAACCAATGAAACTGTCTATAGAGCCACCTCATGTTAAACATGTAGGGGAGGAATGAATTTAAAGAATACTTCGCTCAGAATTTGAAAATTAGGTCACTCTTGCATTTGTTTAAGAGAACTGCATGCGAAATTTTGACACTCTTCTTTTGCTTCAGAGTAAAAAATGAGGTGTGGCTATGTGACAATACTTGCAATGCTGCTGGAAAGCATTCAAAACCTGTCTGATGATATGGTATAGCCATCAATAGGGAATATCACTATCAGAGTCAAAACCAGGATTTGTTAATCTGACAAACCATATTTGTGAGTTTTCTAGTGTTTTGAAAGTAAAAAACCAGTTGATGTCAGCTCTTGAAAGCCAGTATAATTTTCAGTGCTGCTGTGAATTTAAGCATCTAATTCTATATTAATGTGATACTACCTCGGTGTCACATGATTGCTGGTCAAGTAGGCAAGAAGAAGATGTGATGATTTAGCACCAGTTTCTGTAACATCTTACCCTTGAATTGTTTTGTTCAAGGTACTTAACTAATTTCTTTTCCTCACATGTGAGGCAAACTTGTATATACATGGCTTTGTGCCAGATGTGATGTGAAGTGTACACCAGAACTTTAAGAAATGAATTATAAAAATTCTGTTCCATGATACTAGCCAACAAACCTGGAGAAGGACTCTTCTGTCAGCCATTATCTCTTCCAAATCTTCTGCCTTTTATAATACAGGGATGTATCTGGGATATGTGTGTAGTGGGGATTCCTGCAGAAAGAAGCTAGTTTTAATCTCTTTCTCTTTGTTTCTTGGCAAGCTCTTAATAGTTTTAGACAGAAGTCGAAAGAGTTTAGTGTGGTTTAGTTCTTCTGAGCCTTTGTACTTTTCTTACAGCAGAAGTCTATGGCTATCAGTCAAAAATAGCAGTGTTCTGGGATTTCATATAGCAGCCAGGAAGCAAACCTAAAAAATGGGTATTAGTGACAGTAAGGTAAAGAATATAAACTGAAAATTTCAAATAGTGTTAAGCTAAAGTAGTCATTCGCATTTGAACAAGAAAGTAATATGTAGTATCTTTTGTATGGTGTGGAAGTTAAATGAAAACCTTTCACGCTCAGCTACAATCTTCAAATCAAATAATGGCACTAGACTTTGGACATCATGACGTTAAATAATTATAGGATATGGGATACATAATGGGATGTGCTTCAGTGACTTGGATAATGCTTTTTCCACTAGATTTACTAACGAAGCTACTTTTTTTTTTTTTAACTAGGATGGAAGAGCAGCATCTGCTGTTGTAGTCTGTTCTTTTCTGTGTTTTTGTCGTCTCTTTACTACTGCTGAAGCTGCTGTTTATATGTTCAGTATGAAACGCTGTCCACCTGGCATTTGGCCTTCTCATAAAAGGTAGTGTAAGGTCCTCTTGAAGCAAGTAGTTATTCAATTCTGAATATGGTATAGGATGTCTTTAGAAAGATAAATTATTTCAACAATGTCTCTGTTCAAACATCTGTTTCCAAGTACTTGTGAATTAAAGGGAGTTCTGAATTTTCTCAGCCTGCAAGTGCCCATCAGAAATAGGTCAAATATACCCTGTGGAGAAGAAGTGTTAGGACTGAAAATAAGGGTGTGCAGAGCTTTTGAATGCTTTCTTAATTATAAAATCCTCTTCCACATGTGTAAGACTTATGTTTCCTAGTTTATTCCTAGTTTATTATGTCAGAGCACTGCAAGCTTTGAGGGAATACCAGAAATTATTTTTGTGAATGCAGTAAAAATGCCTAATGTGTTTTTTTTTCCAGAGTGCATGCAGAGGTGACTTGCATATACTTTGACAAATGTTTTAAACTGTTTATTTGACTTAATTTGATAGATCTTATATCTGTAAAGTATGAATAACAAGTGACAGTGGTAGTAAGGGGGTTTCCTAAAAAAAGGATTAGATTTTGCAGTATTAATTCAGTATAAAGGACAGATTATGTTTTTGTACGCATTTACTTCATATATACTTAAGGGGTTCTTCACAAAATAATATATAATAATCAGGACAAATTTAAACCCTTTAGGAAGATTTGAGTGATCCATTATGTGTAAGATACAAAATAAATAGTTCTCCTAGATTAGCATTTTAAGACCTTTTGAAATAGTGACTAGTTTATTTTACAAGTCATTATATGTAAAGCTACAGAACCTTTTTCAGATTTGAAAATCTGTTTGCTGGAGGTGGTGGTAAATGTTCCCACTGTTTCACTGTTAACAATGCTTAGTGACTGAGTAAGATGTAACTTGCTTATGTGTTCACCCATTTCTTAGAATTTTATGCTCTGACTAAATGAGTGCCATCTGGTTTTGGCAGATACATTGAGTACATGTGTGACATGATGGCTGAAGAACCCATTATTCCTCACAGCAAGCCTATCCTGGTCAGATCAATTGTCATGACTCCTGTTCCGCTTTTCAGTAAGCAGCGTAATGGCTGCAGGCCTTTTTGTGAAGTTTATGTGGGAGATGAGAGAGTAGCCACTACCTCCCAGGAATATGACAAAATGAAGTAAGTACAGATTATGACTTGCTCTGAAACAGCAAGTTATGTTTTTCTGGATTCTACCATTTTCGTGTTTCTAGATTCCTCTGTCCCCTTTTATCTGGTCTCAAAAGGTGAATTGTGAATGTGGTTGTTACAGCAGCTGGTCTTGCAGAACTGTGGGGGTGATAGTAGGGTGGCATACTGGACACTGCGAGGCACTGTGCAAGACTCTCTTCTCACTCCATGTGATGTAAGACTGAGAACATTGATCCCTAATGTACTTGTGCTGAACATAACATCATGTCCCAGTCATGGAAACCATAAGGATCTCCCAGGCATGGCAGCTGCAAAGGTAACTGCTTATTAGCCCCTGTACACTTCTGGTGTCTGCACAATTGTAAATAGTACTAACACTGCTGGATGTGGGTGATCATAGACAAGAAAAATGAGAGAATACTGAAGTCCTTGTAGCTTTTCTGCTACTGAAGGCCTTGGAGAAAGCAGGCTAAATCTAAAGTAGTACACTATTTAATCTCTTTTTAAACTAAATTGAGTATGGTTATGGGTTTTTTTCTCCTTTAGGGAGTTTAAAATTGAAGATGGGAAAGCAGTAATCCCATTGGGTATAACAGTCCAAGGAGATGTTCTCATTGTGATCTATCATGCCAGGTCAACTCTAGGAGGACGACTACAAGCCAAGGTAATGATGAATTTAAGAGCCTGAATGGAAGATGCGGGTATTTTTTGGTTGCAGTTTTGTAACCTGCTAGTTATCTACTGAGTACTTTGCTTTATTTACTATTCTTTGTTCAGAGAAATATTTGAGGTTTTCATTCACTTTGAATTCAACCTTTTCAATCCTTCTGAGAATGTCTACTCCTAATGCTGTACATGTAGATGCTTTTGTAAGCGTTTCTGGAAAGTACTTCAGTACTGATAATTGTTATATTTGTAGGGAAGGTCTCTAGCCTTTTTTTTTTTTGAGGCAGCAATTATTATCTGTTAAGTTGCACAACAAACCAGAACTTTTTAATTCTGTGCACACAAACTGCAAACAAAGGAAAAATACTACTCAGCAGAAAAGTGAGATTCCAGAGATTGCCTGTACAAAACAGGCCAGAAAAATTAATGTGGTTTTATAGGCTATTTCTGAAGTCAGGTTCCATTTTTGTAGCTAATTTTCTTACTTGTCTTTGTTCTACTAGGGAGAATGCATATTTCCTTTTTTAATTCAACTATAGATGCAAATGTATTTTAAGATCACAAAAAACTTGTTAATGAAGCCTGTCTTCAAATTTTTTACAAGACAGTCATGATTTTTTTTTTCCAGATAAGTAACTCAATTAAACTTGGAAATCCATGTAAAAGATAAGGACAGATCGCACAAAGTTTAGAGCTTGGAGGTTTCTGGAAATTGATAAGACAGTTTTTCAGTCAGTTTCGGTACATGTGGGGACATACATGTGTATTACATAGTTAGTGTTTACTGAAATTGTTTTCCCCCTGGTTTTTTTTTTTTTTTTTCTGCTTTGTGAGTAGGAAGGTATCAAATCTTATGTTCAACAAGACCTTCCAGAATACCTTAAAACTAAAGTGAAATGATTATTAATGACTTTCACTGACTTAAAATCAGTGAAATGATTCCTTAATGCGCTTAATTCCTTAAGTACTGTATGGTTCAAGGTCATCAGGAGAAAGGTATAAAACTGACAAAATTTAGCCAAGGCTAGGTTATACTCCTTGTATCATCTCACTTTTATTCATTATAGAGTTTCTTTGATGTAGTTTCTCTGGCATTTATTCACTGATAGAAAAGACTAGAATTTTCTCAGCTGTCAGCTATAACACATGATGCATCAACAGTGTGTGTGATGATGTGGGTTTGGAGGTTTGATGGAACAATATTCAATATGTCCTTAGTTTTATGTGCTGTAAGTTGCCCCCTAAAGTTCTCTGCAGATCTCTTACAGAGATTAACCACCACATTTCAAGATTTCTCCTGTGTTTAGAGTTGGGCATTATGAATGTCTTCTACTTTCTCACAGCTAATTAGAGAGAGAGTTCAGTTTAACTTCTAGGAAAGTGATGGTAGGGATGGAAGAATCAGAGGAGCTCTCTCCCGTATGTCCATGTCTCTCTTGTACTAAGGAGCCCAGCGCTGGGCATCGCAATTACAGCTGAGGCTTCACAGGTGCTGAATAGAGGGGAAGAATCATTGCCCTTAATCTGTGGCAATGCTTTTTCTATTATTTGGTTTCTGTTTATGATGTTCATTTACAAGGAAAGCTTTCATAATTCAGTTTTGTTATATCATTTTCTGGAGTACTACTGCATGACTACTTTGTAAGGACTGGCAAGACTGTATCACAGGTGTTGTGACTAATGCCAGGAAACAAATACAGGCTGCATTGATCAGTGAGCTTTAATTTGGATTTGTGCAAGATCAGGGGCTACCTGAATATTCTATAGTAGCATTTTCTGGACATTCATATTCCCATCAGGCATGGGAAAGGAGTTTTTCTGTGAACAGTTGAGTGATTAAAATGAGTCAATGCACAAAAGCCATACAATTCTGTCTGGTATGAATGGCTGACTTGAAGTTGTACAAAAAAAATACCTCCTTGCATGTCCTTTTAAATGTGGTACATTTAAAATTGTTTTAAATCTATTCTTTTGTATGTGACGTACGTGTATTTCTTGTTTGGCATATTGTACAATGGATTTTTCTGAGCATATACTGTTCAGAACAGGAACAAGGGTCATACAGTTTTAGCCTCCAGAGCAGGATCTGGAAATACTTTAGACTTTGATAGTCTGTTTTGAGGTTAGTCATGAGACATACCTGACTAAAGGTCTTTTGGTTTGTTAGTGCTAGTAATAGATCTATTTATGTTCTATCTCAAATGCATTTAAATCTTTCAAGATAAGATATACTTGTAATTAAATGGAATTTTTTTTAGCAAAGCAGGTACTTCAGAATATTTTAATACTGATAATACTTTGCATTATGTTAAAGGCAGAACACTGTACATACTCTTCATGTGGATTTATACAGTTTCCTGTTTTTGTTTTCAACAGATGGCTTCAATGAAGATGTTTCAGATTCAGTTCCATACAGGCTTTGTGCCCCGAAATGCCACTACAGTGAAATTTGCCAAGTATGTTGACACCTTTTTTGTAGGAGACTGGAAGAAGTTGTCTTTGAAGCTACTTAACCTGCCAAACATCAATGTATACTGAGAGAGGAAATAATAGTCAGTTCAGGAAGTAGATTACTTTGATTGCAATAAGAGTCTTTTGTTTACTCACCTTAAGGAAACGAGATGTTTTGTTCATTATACAAACAATGTACAAAAATACCACTTGCTTAAAATGGGAAAAGTAAACAAATACAGCATTTTTAATGTCTTATATTAATTGCTGTGGAGTTTTGTTTTGGACTGCAGTAGATCTAATCCAGTTAGTCATCAGAATCAAGAAACTTCTTGTCTGTGTCTTTACAGATATGATCTGGATGCCTGTGACATACAAGAGAAATACCCTGATTTATTTCAAGTCAATCTGGAAGTAGAGGTGGAGCCCAGAGATAGGCCCAGCTGTGAACAGCCACCTTGGGATAACATGAATATAAAAGGACTGAATCCCAAGATCCTCTTCTCCACCCGAGAGGAACAGCAAGAAATTTTATCAAAATTTGGTAATGAATCCATTGAAAAACTAGAGAATGTGAGAAGGTTTTCAATGTACTTAGTGTTTGAAGCTTTTGTTTATTTTGTGATGTTCCATTAATTGAAAGAAATCGGAAAGGTTTTTTTTTTGTAAATATCAGTTAAAAATATGCATTGTATGGAGGAGCTTAAGTTATCCTCCAGTAATGAGGATTGTAATTATACCTCTCTTACTTCTACTGTGTTTACATGTGCTTGGTTTCATAGCTTAAAAAGCTATGAATAGACCATTTGCAGGAGGGACTTACAACAAATGGAATTGTAACAGTCAGTATTTGTAGGCACAATGTCTTGAACAGGATTTATATGGCTAAACTGGCACCAGTATCATTTCACTTAAAATTATGTGAGCATTCCTCACAAATAGTTTTAGGTAAGAATGTTTTTATCAACATTATTGTTATGCATAGCCATGTAATGTTGTAATTAATTTCCTGCATTTTCATAATATGTTCCAGCAGACACTCTTTTATTATCTGTATTTGTCTTTATCTGTAGATGCCTGCATTAGTCGCAGTTAATGCTGTTCAGTATCTTTCTTCTTCTCCTGGTATCAGTGACTAGCTTTGACATTTTCATTCAGGCTCTTAAGCCTTCTCTGTGTTTTGAGGATAAAGAAGCATGACGAAGATTACTGTGGTGATTTTAGTGATATATGAGATCTCAACCTGTGCTGTTAATATGGTACATCTCTAGTACATTTCTTTTCATGCAAGATAGTTGCTGCTGGCCTTTATTTCTTTTAAGCAGGATATGCGTTGTTTGTATTATGATTTAGGCCATTTTCTATTTAACTTAGTTTAATTCTACTGTGAACACAACTATCAGATCTCTAAAGCTAAGGTGTTTAGCTTCACATCATCGATGATGGGGCTCTGTAAAAGTTATGCTTATTTTCTTAAGTCGCTTCCATTTTCTGATTGATACAGGAAATGTAAGGATTTCAAATTACACTGTAAGTATTTCTTAAGATTGGTGGAAAGGGAATAGGACAAAAGTAAGTGCTGTGAACTGATTTAAAAAAGACCCTTGCCATTAAAATTGAATTTACTCTTTCATTAGTTATGATCTTTCATATATGTTTTCAGCATCTCTAAGCTACTACTGAGAATGTGGAAGGACAGTGAAAAAGTGCTCTCCCAGTTGTGTATTTAAATTTAGACAAATAGGTTTCTCCCAGCCGTCCATCCATTTTTTTCAAACAGTGTATGAGTATTAACTAATTTAGGAAGTCTTCTTCATTTATCTTGAAGAAACTTGGGTTTTTAGAGGTCATACAGCATTAGGTAACAGTGCAACTGAATATTACACAAGAATCACTTAATACCTGATTTCAGTAAAATAAGAAATATAAAAAGCAGTTAATAGCATCATACAGTGTACCACCCCTTTTTTACCCAGTCCATATTCTTCACTGGCTTTGCATATTCTGGGTTTTTCTACAGCTGCATTTGAGTTTTTCTGTCTCTTATTGAAGATACTGTTCATAGCTCTTGAGTGTTTTAGGGGATGGTTGGTACAAGTGAGGTGTTAATTACATTTTCCTACAAATGTGAATAGAATGCCTGAGTTTTACTCTATGATTCTGATTTAATGCCCTAGTTCAAAACCAGGTTTTACCAGTTTTAGCAGTTGAAAAGAAGTTAATGCTAATTTCAAAGATAGCGGGGGCAGGAATTTGCATTTGCAGAGCAATAGATTGGAGATAATTGTCTTCCTACAGCAGTCAGCTTGAAAGACAAGTATCAGCTGCCATGTGGAGGATTGAGAAATTTCTCTCTAAGGGCTCTGGCCTAAATTCTGTTTTATAGGGAAACCAGAGTTGCCTAGACAGCCAGGTTCAACTGCACAGTATGAAGCAGAGGCATCCCAGTTGGAGCAGTCTTCAGAAAGTGCACCTACTGATACAGAATCCCCACACAGCAGTAGTACTGATGCAAACAACTTCTTTCACTCTCTGGACTGGAAAGGTACAGGTTTTCCTCTAAAGTACTGTGTGGTTTATGTTTGTCTTGTATGCTTTCCAGTGAACGCCTAAGCCTTCTTAGGCAGCAAAAGTCTCTAATTCACTAACCACGAGGAAAAGCTATTTAAAGAGTGAGCTCTATAGAATAAGAAGTGGTTATTCTCTTTCATTTGGATAAACACCAAGTAAAGGGGTTTGGGGTTGAGTATAACTTAAATGCTGAGCTAAATTTTTCTGTAAAAATCTTAACCTTAAAGATCTGCAAGGAAGCTTTTTACTCCCACAACTCCACTTTGGCTGAGGAACAGAGGAAATAAAGTAGATTAGCCAGTGGGGTCCAGATCAGTAAGTAGGACTAAGAAAATATAATTTTATAGCACACGTGTAACTCATTTTTCTGGTTGCTGCTTTGTTGTTAAAAATGTCAGCAACTCCTTATGCTTTTATTGAGTACAGCAGTTAGTGAGAAATCTTGTAAGCTCTAAGAGACATAGTGATCTGAGGTGAATGTCCAAGTCAATCTCTTTTTGAAAAAATTCGTAATGCCTATCTTTGCGGAGTGGCAAATATGGTAGTCAGCTGCTCCTTTGTCTGCTCTGTACAAAGAGGTAGCAGGCAGCATGTAGTTCCTTTTTCATCAGTTCTTATATGAGTTTTGGTTAGTTAGGAATGAACTTCATATGATGTCGCTGTGAAAGTTTCTCTTACCCTAGTCAAAAGAATAATGCTGGTTTTTTAAAGATGTTACTCTTTTTTTTTTTCTATTCAAGAAGGAAAAACTCCAGAAAGTGGAATAGAAGACAGTTCATCTAAAAACGATTGTGTTCAGCTGTCTGATGACAGGGATGGGAGTGATCCTTCAGATGAGGAGTTCCCAACATTTCCAGATGAAGGAAGTGCAGTTGATGAGAAAGACTCTACTCCAGAAGGAGAGTTGCTTTTTGAAGCCAGTTTTGAAGCTCCATCTGCACCGTTACAAAAATCTCTTCCTGAAGAGAATGTAGACTTGCTGGGTCTAGACTCTGATATTTCAGCAGAACAGAAACAACCTATCTCAGAAATAAACTCTTCATCAAGTAATGCTGACTTGTTGAACAATCTGTTTGTGAGCAGTGTGTCACAGGTTTCAAATGAGCCCACTGGAGATCTTCTTGGACAAGGAACAGATTTCTTTTTCAGCAGTCAGCGTCCAGCTGCTACTCAGGGTTCATCTTCAGCAGGAGCTGCGTCTTCAGGTATGTGAGTTTAATATCAGCACTTGTCACCTGGGCAACACATGAAAACTGCTGCTTGCATTGTGCTTAGAAAATAAGTACTGTGTTTCAAGATGGTGAATGGTGAAGACATGTCAGTCTGTAGCAAGACTATGAATAGAACAGGTGTTACTTCTGCATGAAGGAGAGAAGTTCCTGTACATTACCCAGATACTCTGTTATGTTGCCAGTATCCTGTTAACTTTAAACTCTTGTAAATAGAAAAGTATCAAATTTTGCATTTCAAAGGAACTCAGTATCTTAAGGAATTCTTAGCTTTCCCATATGAATGTTGCATGCTAGATCCTTTTTCCTTGTTGAGGCATAGACTTGTCATAACTTGAACTTTATGTAAAGCAATGGCATTAGATGTACAGAACTATTCTGCTTAGGTCAAATGTCTGCGTGGGATTTTTAAGTGTTAATCACATAAGACTGCTGAGCAACTGGAAATCCTGTAGATTATTGTTCAAACCAGTAGGATAATGATACTGCTAAAAGATGTTTTTTTGCTGGTTTTACTGATGTTGTTGGCAAGTCAGTATACTTAAAGAGAATGTGATGTAGTGCTGTCTATTTGGTATTTAAGCAAGATGTTTTAGTTCAGAGATTCTGTTCCTCTTGAGTGATGAGTGGATACTCCTCTTGAGACATGAGTGGATACTCATCTCTTTGTCATGTTTTGGGAATAACAATTCTCTGCCTAAAGTTAATGGTAAGATTTCTGGGAATATTACTTGCATAAGCTGGGAAACCATTACAAGGTTTTGTTTGTTTGCGCAAAGATAATTCATAGGCACTAAAAGCTTTCATCTATAGACAACTAGAACTATTTTTCACAGAGCGTTTAGGTGGTTTAAGATGTTTTCTTATTTTGAGGCAATTCACTATTGAACTTTTTTACTGTGGTCAGGGAAGAGTAATTGTAATTTACCATTTTTACATAGGTACTGTTCTATCAAACGAAACCTTCATTACATTATCTTTCTTTAGCCATGTCTATTGCATGAAACATTTGATCAGTGGTCATGTGTATATCACATTCTTGTAGTCATTCTCATTCAGTGTGTTTCATTGAATTGTATTGAGATACTTGCAGAAGTGAGAATATTTGGCCCCTGTTGTATTTTGGCTTGCACAACAGACTTGAGGTTTTGTTTATGTGTGATGCTATAGTAAATTTGCTTGAAATGTTGTTGAGTCCTGTGCGGTGTGATCATTACTTGAGGATGTGCTGCGATATAACAGCAGGATTATTCCTTCTCTTCAGCTTCTGAGTGAATCTGGCAGGACTCCCTGGGCTCTTCAGGGGTTTTAACCCTAGAGGGCAGCAGAAACAGGAATATCTAAAGCCCTGATTCCTGCTGACTGTCACATGTTACTCCATGCTGACTATAAATACTCTTCCAGTTAGTTTTTTCTTCATTGGGATCACTAGAGACCTGCTGAAGTCTTACTTCTATTGGTTTTCATTCTTGCGTTGACGTGTTTTCTGCCCCAGAATTGCCAATGCCTTCAAGTCTGAATGGTAGTATGAATATTTTACTTCATATTCTTTTTAATAGTGTAGTAGTCCATTTTCTTCAAATCTAGTTGCAGATTTGGCATTATAGAGTATTTAATAAATGTAATTCTTCTGTGTGTCAGATGGTCATGCAGACTTAAGATGTGTCTTAAATGGATGAAATTAACAATGTTGTTGAATTGTATGCTACTTTAGAAGACATAGCTATTCATATTATGTATGGCTGAGACACTTTTTGTACCATGTGAAAGTTCATTTGTCTAGAGGAAGGAATAGGTGGTTACTCTTTGCCACACAAAATTGACAGAAGGCTGCTGCAGTTACTAGCATGAGCTTTGCTTCTTGTCTGTGCCATCAGAGGAGTCAGGCTTTTTCAACTTCATTTATTTTACAGTTTGTCATGAGATAATTTTGTTTTCTGCTTATTTTTTAGCTGATCCATTTGACCCGTTCACAATGTCATCAAGCTCAGAGAATCAAGCCCTGTCTGGTCCAGACCTCTTTGGGGACTTCCTTAATCCAACCTCAACATCTACAGCTAATACAGTTCCTTCCACACAAAGTTCACTTCCACCTTCTTCCAGCTCAGATTTCTTAAATTTAGGTAAGTGTGCTTCTGATGTTCTGTTTCTCAACAGTTTCTTCTCTTCTGTGCATTTGTCTTTCAGCTTAGTGGATTAGTGTCTTAATAGATCCACTTGTTGTGATTGCTGTTTTTATTAGCTTTGTACTCTGGAAGTACAGATGCAAATGCACCAAGAAACGTTTCCTGTATAATGTTGCGCTATTATTTATGATGTGACAGGATTTCTAGAATTGCTAACCATATATTAGGAGTTGGAGTTTTCTCTTAATGTTCTAATAACTGAGGGTACCCAAATATCTGGAAACTTATTTTGTATGTGATAGTATGCTGTGTTGACTGTATTTAGGTTTTAAAGATTTCCTGGAAACCTTGGAAGACAAATGAGCAAGTCAAGTTATAATATAGCCAGTTCTTAAAAGGCTGAGGCTAGCTTGCACCTTCCTGACCTGAATGTATTCTGCTAATATACCTACAAAGTACATTATGTAATACTCTAATCTTATTTGTTTCATTTCTCTGATATATTCTTGGCGAAGCCTTTTCCTCATGCATTTATTTTAAAATCTGTTAATCTTTAAACAAAAATCTTTGTATTATGTTCAGTCTTCCCATCATTCTTTAAGGAGAAACAGACATTTGCAGAAATGGCGAAGTGGTAGAGCTGCTAGTGTTTAAGCTTTTTAAAATCTAACTTTCGAAGAAAAGTGTGGGTTCTCTCCATAGGGTTATGGGTTGTGATCAGTCTGTGAGGGCTCTTCTCTGCTGCACTCTCAGTCCCTCTTTCTGTATAGGCGCTTCACACGGGATACAGTATTTTAAGAACACAGCTCTGTGTAGGGTGCAGTCCTTTAGGAAGAGATTGCTATAGGGATGTGGTTCTCCCAGGCACTGCAAGTTCTGCCAGGAACCTGCTGCTGTGTGGGCTGCTCTCCCTGGGCTGTGGCTTCATCAAGGACATGTCCACCTCTGTAGGGTCCTCCACAGGCTGCAGTGTGAATATTTGTTCTACTGTGGTTTTTTATATGTATTGCAGGACAATCTCTGCTCTGGTATCTGGAGCACCTCTTCCCCTTCTTTTTCCACCTACCTTAACGTCTGCAGAGCTGTTTCTGTCATATCTGTCCCTTCTCTTACAGCTGCTGTGCAGTATTTTTTGGGAAAACATGTTTTCCCGAAGACATCTAGTTTGTGAGGCTCAGCTGTGGCTTGTGGTGAGTCTGTTGGAGCTAGCTGTGTCCAGCAGAGAAGCCCAGGTGTCTTCTCATGCAGACACCTACTTACAAAGTGCAGGTAGCTAGGAATGGTGGTATCCCACACCTTTTCCTGAATCTAATGATTTCTTCCCAGGGCTTATTGCATGCAGCTTTGATTTGCCCCTCTTTGTTTATTAGTTGCTCTTGTTAACCCTGCATCTGAGTGATGCAGTCTGAGTGTTAGATACAGATAAACTGGACAGAAAAAAGAAAGCATCATTTGTCTGACTGAGAGAAACGCTTCCTCTTTGAAATAAAAGGCCACTCAGCTGATTGCCCTCTCTATCATATTATTAATCATTATATTCCAGCTGTGATTGATTCTGCTGAGAAGATTCCACTTGCTGCCTCCTTTGCAATGTTTTTGTTCTTTCCTGTTGATAGCAAGAGCCATATGTTTCAGTTGTGTACTTGTATAGTTGTCAGCTTTATGCCACTATTGCTGTCCCTGTGTGAAGTTACCAAATATAAATATTTTACTCAATAGATTTGATCAATACTGATCTGTGGAGCATTATTTCCACCAGATTCTGCACCTGGGATGGGGAAACCTGGATGCAGGCAGACTGGGGAATGAGATACTGGGGAGGGGCATCATGGAAACGGACTTGGGGATCCTGGTCAATGGCAGCCTGAATGAGTCAGCAGTGCCCTGGCAGCCAGGAGGGCCAAGCATGTCCCTAGGTGCATCAGGCACAGCATCACCAGCCAGGCTAGAGAGGGGATTGTCCTGCTCTGTGCTGGGGCTGCCTCACCTTGAGTGCTGGGGCAGTTTTGGGTGCCATAATATAAAAATAGGCACTAAGCCATTAGAGACTGTCCAAAGAAGGGCCATGAGTATGGTGAAGAGGCTTAAGGGGAAGCTGTATGAGGAGCAGCTGAGGTCACTTGGTCTGTTTCTCCTGGGGAAGAGGAAACTGAGGGGAGACCTTATTGCAGTCATCAACTTCCTTGTGAGGGAAAGTGGAGGGATCTGCATTGATCTGATCTCTGTGGTGACCAGTGACAGGACCCAAGGGAATGGCCTGTAGTTGTGTTAGGGGAGGTTTATGTTGGATATCAGGAAAAGATTTTTCTCCCAGAGGCTGGCTGAGCACTGGAACAGTGGGAAGTGTTTGCAGCACCAGCCTGACAAGAGTTCCAGAAAAGTTTGGAAAACACATGATGTGATTCTTTGGGCTGTCCTGTGCAGAGCCAGAAGCTAGACTCTGATCCTTGTGGTTCCCTGGTAGCTCAGCATATTTTATGATCTCAGCCAAAATCTAACTCACTGGAGGGGCAGGACCTCTCAAGAGGAGATTCTCTAGGTTATGTGATCAAAGCAGGATCATGTAGAGTGGGCTGTTCAGGACTGTGTCGTGTCCTTTCTGGTTTTCAGCATTTCCAACACTATAGACTCCACAGCTGGGCAACCTATGCCAGGTTTGGGGAGATCTTAGAGGAAAGAAAGTATTTTTTAATGGAGTTTCCTGTGTTTAAGTTTGTGCCCTATTGCCTCTTGTCCTTCCAGTGGGCAACACAGAGAAGAATCTGTCTCAGTCTTTTTTTTGTTTCTTCACAGTAAATATTTTTACACATTTATAAGAATGTTCCTGGTTCTTTTCTCCAAGTTGAATAGTACCAGACCCTATTATCAGAGAGGACACAGAAAACCCTTTTATGTATTAAATTAAAGTGGGAAAAATAAAATATGGATTTCTGTTCACTAAATGTTTATCTGCAGCCTTAAGGAGATCACGATCAATTGTCAGCTGTTAATAACATTTGAGCAAGTAGAGGAAAAAAAGGAGTATTTTTACATCTGACTGCAATGCTTATTGTTTTGTGCTTACTCCTGATTTTATTTGATAACTTGCAGCCTGGTAAGTGTATTAGGATACCTGCTATTTTAATGTAATTTCTGGAGCTTTCTGTCAACATAGGAAAAGATACTTAAAATGTACCCATTTTCTCTTCAGCCTGCTGTTTTACATTGATTTCCAAATATTTCTCTATTGCAAGGCAGTCTTTAAAAACTGTATGGAAGTGGAGGAACTGGGGTAGCATTTCACACTCCTTTACATTTATCTTTCAAATGAGAGCTCATATGTGTGTTTAACTGAAATGATGTATGTATTTGAGCCTTTAGCATTCCATCCAGTTACAGGTATCAATTTTATCAAGTAAGTAAGGCATATTAATGATTATGTTGCACTTAATGTGATTTTTTGAGTCCTGAAAGGACAGGATCACTAGTAACTGGAGAAAAAATGAAAAATAAGAACATGTTCTCAAATGACATATTCAGAAGAACTGTGTTAAGTGAGCAGAAGACAGTGCAAACATAAGATCATTAAAGGGAGAAAAATTTAAAAATAAATTAGTAGTAATGGCAGTGACCATTCAAAATAAGCTGCAGTAATAAAATTTGATGACTCTGCTGTTAGAGCAGTTGTAAGTGTCTAGAATCAAATCTTAGTGATGGATAAGCTTTGTTTGTCAGTAAATGATTACTAAACTGCTATTAGATACCAGGAGAAAAGATGTTTCAGTGAACACAAGTTCAAGACGTAGAACTTTAACCTTGTATTTCTCAGATGTTGGCTTAAAATTTAAAATCATAGGAGTTTTAGAATGAAAGAGAGTTCTTACACAGTATCTGGTCTTTTAAGGCATTCTGTCCTGTAATAGGAAAATGTTGTGCTGTTGCTGCTATACAGCTGTGTATTAACAAGGTAACTTAATTTTCTTCTGTATTTTTTAAGTAGCAGATCATCTTTAATGCAGGTTGAGTCAAGATATACTACCCTCAAAGACAGCAGGAGATTTGGAAGGTGCTCAAAAGAAACCTGAGCGATCAGTGTAGTTTTCTCCTGAGGATAAGTTAGTTTCTGTGGACTTGAGTTCTCAGACAGGCTTTAGATAAGGTTAAAAAAACCTTACATCATACTAAACCAGCCTCTTGGTTCACAGAAAATCCTGTTGTCTGTGATTAAAGGATTTCCTGTAGACATGACAAGTTAAATAAAGAAAACCTTATGTGAAGTTGTGTGTAGTAAAATGCAGGTCTCTTATTTTGGGAAGCTGGAAAGTGTGATCTGATTACCACCAACTTATTCTTGCATCTTGGCTTGGTTTGAGCAGTGCTAGTAAAGAACAACGTTCTTTGCCAAGAACTCCAGTGGTTCATTGCTGTATGGCTAGGGATTATCAATATGCATATTAAAAATCTTGAGACAACCAGGTTTGGATCTGCATGTTCGTCATCTTAATTGCTTCCATTTTTGGAATATTGAGCTATAGTTCATGTTTTACCATTTCTTTAGGAATTCTGCTCCTTTATCTTAATGTGCTTGTATGAACTGCAATGTGTCAGCTACAAAAATAGAGATTCAGCATGGTTTCATCATACCTCTTCAGAATATGTAGAAGTCAAAGTATCAAAGTCAAAAAGTTGATAACCCTTTTTCTTGATGTTAAAATCCAACATAATGCCCACATTGTAGAATTAAAAAGAAGATAGCATAAGAACAGTT
The DNA here is from genome assembly GCF_901933205.1 of Camarhynchus parvulus. Taxonomy (NCBI): domain Eukaryota; kingdom Metazoa; phylum Chordata; class Aves; order Passeriformes; family Thraupidae; genus Camarhynchus; species Camarhynchus parvulus. The sequence continues at coordinate 29,367,637 of NC_044601.1, read as the reverse complement.
TCAAGAGAAATGAGTTATCTGTTCAGTATATTGTTCATTGCATTGTTTGAGATTTTTCTGATAAGTGTAGTGGTTGTATATGAGCTTTTACTCTCAATAGTGAATTTACTGCTATATGTAGCAGTAGGCTATTTCCTGCTTAGTTCAGCATAGGGGAGACAATGAACTTGATTTCTCTTAAGCAAACTGTTATAAAACAGCTCATTCCCATAGTGTGTTCTCAATCCTTCAAATGCTTTCATCTTTAATTTTTATTTTAATAATAATAATAAAATAATAAAAATAATTTAATTTGTTCTTGTTTCTCTCAATTTGTTTTCATAGTAGTTAATTTCATATGATTGTGTTAATTTTCTTACGCTCCTGTAAAAAGACCTTTAATAGCAGAGACTGTAGAACAAAATAATTTCTAGCCTAAAAATCAATATTAGTAGTAATTCAAGGCCCGCTTAACTTTTGGGAGTGGAATATGATACAACAAAGTTCTAAGCTGATGAACAGGTGCTGATTTGTAGCCAGCAACACTATGGTTTAGCAGATAGCTGGGGTCCTGGGTCCTGAGTATTGAGACCAATATGTATTGTTTCTCCCGTGGTTTCAGAGGCAGGGAGATGAAGCTTGGGTCTGGAGAAAGGGCTGGAAATGGTGGGTACTTCTTGCATTTTATTCTAATGTTTTCCCTCACATGCAGCAGAGAGTACTGCTGTAATACAGGCTTTTGGTACAGTATGTGATTTGCTCACTTTGCAGCTGTAAGATCTAATTATAAACAGTATTAGTAGATTGAGGTACTATAGAGGTATTTAATTTGCTTCTAATTATTTCCTTAATTAAGAGGATTTGATGCTAATATTTAGAATGTAAAGCTGAGATGCTGAGACAAGTGAAAGGCTGTGATGTAGTAGTTGAGATTTTCAAAGCCTCAGAATGTTACTGCTTTTGTAAGGATGGCTGGGTTAACCCTATGTCTGTGAAATGTCTTAGACCACCACTAGATGTGCTTTACTGAAATATCTCCTCTCCCTGTAGCACTGACCGTTGTTATAGCATTAGTTACATTCAAAAGCTGTCCTGCTTCACTATGAGTCTCCACAAGCTCTGCTCAAGGAGACTGGTCCGAGCTGGCATGCAGTTTTAAGTGTTCCATACATAGCATTTCTCATTCTGAGGATGGCTCACCTCATAGTTTGTGTGAGTGTGTAAGTGAGGAATAATTCTGAAGTGTCAGGGATGGCAGTTATAATACCTTTAAATGGGATATGACATTTTCCAGGAGTTGGTGGCAGCACCCTTGCATGCTTTTAAATACAACAATTTCATTTAGATGTCATGGTGTATAGAAAAGTGGTTTTTATCCATGCAGCTAGAGATTCTTAGCCTCTTCCCAGAAAAAATCACTCTTCCTGTATCCTGCTCTTCAGTTGTGTGCACTCATTTGTGTGTTACACCTCAAAGAGTGTATTAGTTGGCCAAGAGGCCCCTTTGTCACAAGCAGCCTGAGTTAGGTAAACCTGCATTTTGAAGTGACCTGGCTTCACCTGTGTAACACCCAGACTACTGAGTGATAAAGAGCACCATTCATGGAGCACTACTGCTTTCCACTTACCAGCTGTGTTGTCAGGAACAGCAGCATGCCTTAGATCTGTACCTGAGCTAGTTCTTTTGGTCAGGAGACCTAAGCTGTCAAATTCATAGCATTGCCTGTGCATGAAAATACCTTATCTATGCAGTGCGTGGGATGTTTTAAAATAGAAATGGAGGAATTCCAGTGCTACAACCCTTCTGAGTCTTATTTAAGATTGTTACAGAGAGATTTTAAGCAAGCTATGTAGCTGACAATGTGATACACATTCTGTTGGTATTGCCAAATATATATACTATTATTATGGTTTTCTTAAACATGAAAACATTTCATTTTTCTTCTGTAGGCAGTTTGACACCAGAGCCACCTAAAATATCATCATCTACAAGCCACCCAGATCTCTTAAGTGGGTGGGATTCTTGGGCAGATTCCTCAACAACCAGCAGTGTAGCATCACCACAGCTGAAGCCTGTTTGTGAAGGTATTATGAAATTAAATTTTTCCATTAGAGTAATACCCCAGACTGGGTCAGTTTAATCACCTGAAATTGCTGAACATGTCTTTGTGCATTTTGCTTTGCTACTTAAATGCTCCTTTAGTAAGACACTTGTGTAGTTTCTCAGATTAAAGTTCAAGACACAGGAATTAAATTGTTTCAATTCTCTGTAGTAATGGTGATTCTTGTAATAGGAAAAGATGTTGTGAAGTAGAATATTGGGGAGGTTTGCATGAGGTGTTGTGTAGATACTATTTTTATTCTTTCTCTCAATTTCCAAACAGACTAGGTATGTGATGTGTCTTCTTATTATACAGGCCAAGCTTTTACCACCGGAAGCCAGTCCAGTGTGTCTTCAGGTTTGTCTTTTAGCCAGGCAAAAACTCAGAACTTTGATCCTTTTGCTGATCTTGCCAATCTGGGATCTGGTCTTCCAGGTAAGATCTTACTTTTGATAGACTATATTTTTTAGGACCTTTACTGTTTGATTAGCTTCTTGTACCAATAAATGGTTTTGACAGCCTATTAAGGGAAGTGTTTCTTTTTAATTGTCAACATCTAGCTTGAGGTATTTGCTGAGAGCTGGTAACAAGAAAAGGTTGAATCTTCCAGATATTTTTAAACATCCAGAATAGTATTTCAGAAGATAACTACAGCTGTGATATAAGAACAGTAAAAGTAATTAATGCTTGAGAATAGAGTTGAGATGGTAAGAGAAACCAGGAGTCGCTGATTCAGTAACTGAGCATGAGGTTTCTTACCTAGCATTGATTAATACTGTTCTTGAAGGATTTAAAATGAAAGCAGGATTGAATTAGTTAACTATTTTTAGTTCCAAGGTAACAGTTAATTCAGTACTTTCCTTTGAATTCAGTAGACTTTCATAGCTCTGCTACTCACATCTGCCGTGTTTGTAAGATAAGCACAAATCAAGGGCCGTACATTGCACACCAGTACCAAAACCACTATGAATGCTTGCATTCAGTTTGCAGTGAAGGGCACAAGGAGTTCTAGAAGAAGAAACATAGCAGAATAACTTTTGTTCCCGGGTGTTTTATTGGCCTGAAACTCGGGAATTTAGTCCTGTAGCACCCACTAAAGAGCTGCAGTCCTCGCATTTCAGAACCCACACTGCCATAACCAATGTGACCAGCTGCCCAGAGTACATGGAATGATTCAGAACAGCCTAGTGTCGCTGAATTGAGCAAACCTGCTTTTCCCTTAGCTTGGAGCTGATGGAGGTTTTACCCTGTTGCCTTGGCAGTTAGCACTGTGTATTGAATTGAGTGGAAGTCTTGCAGAAATGCTAGGTAGCATGCATTTGACTTCTTGATGTTGCTTGGGCATAAGCACTGCAAAATTCTGGTTTTGAAGTAGTACCAATGAGGCTGCTTTGCAGTAAAAAATGTTAAAAATTTTCTAGTTTAATAATTCAGGTTAACACAGATTATTAAATGCACAGATAGTGTGACAGTAAAAAAAGTAAATTTATTCTTGACTTGAAGATGTAGGTATAGCCCACACTGAATCAGATGAAAGAAATCAAACTAATTTTAGCAGGACTTGGGTCAATTCATTACTCCTTCAGTTAGCTTTCAATAGGAAAAATGACTGCATTAAGAAGTAGCCAGATGTCACTGTCCTAGGTAATGTTCCCAGGCTTGAAATGAATTTTCAAGGCATCACAAGAACTGGAATTCAGTTTTGGAATACAACTTGAATACCACATTCTGTTGTATTTTTCATAGGAGTTTTTTGGCTTCCGCATACAAGACGCTGTTCTGGAAGAAAATTTATGAGAGTGCAAGCTGCTTAAATATGAATGCTATATAAACCCTAAAAAAATAGCAGCTAAAAATAGTGAATACTGGTGTATTAGCATACTGGTAGGATACCAATAGTTTTCTGTGCTGGTTGGTGTTATCACACTCTTCTTTAGGAATGGTCTTCTATCATAAAGTAGGAGTGTGGTATTGAAAAGTTTTTGTCAACAGTGAGGAATTGACTTGTCCTACAGGAAGAATTTGTTGGCCTTGAAAACTGCAATAATAAACGTAGAATTCTTTGAAAGAATAGGTGAAAGAGATAATTTCTCAATATGCAGATTTGCTCTGACTAGTAACAATTTTTTTTTCTGTAAATTTCACAAGTTGTCAATGACTGAAAACTGAGTTGACTGCAGTTGAGTGATTTAATGAAAAAGCAGTGCATTCCTAGATTTTACTGGGTGTTGTAATGCATTACTGGGTTTTATCAGGTGCAATAATTCAAGACATAATATGCTATCCTGTACATGGCCCTGGGGAGACATCCTCTTGTGCAAGTTAGAGGTCTGAGCAGCCACTTCCAAAGGGAGGCATCAGGAGAGCTGAAATGTGAGGAGCCATTTTTGAAAGAGCGAATCAAGTTTGCATTGCTGTGTATACCCAGACAGGCTTGGCCTACACCACAGGAGGCTGATAACAGGATCTCCTGCAGGCTGCAGTGCTTTTCTTACTTGTGCAGTATATTCCTTGTGAATGCTTCTATAGAATAATGTTCTCCTTATCTTCCTTAAACAGTAGTGTGACAGTGGTCACAAGGGTTCTTGATTGACGGAAGAGACGAGAATGTTGACTCCATGTTCAGAAGGCTTGATTTATTATTTTATGATGTATATATTACATTAAAACTATACTAAAAAGAAAAAGAAGGAAAGGTTTCCCCTGAAGGCTAGCTAAGCTAAGAAAAGAAGAGAAAAGAATGATAACAAAAGCAGCTGGCTTGGGCAGAGAGCGAGAGCCGGCTCTGCCGTGACTGGTCAATGAATCAAAACATCCACACGAGACCAATCACGGATCCACCTGTTGCATTCCACAGCAGCAGATAATTATTGTTTACATTTTGTCTCTGAGGCCTCAGCTCCTCAGAAGGGAAAAAATCTTAAGAAAGGATTTTTAGTGAAAAGGATGTCTGCGACACAGTAGTGCAAGGAACCACTAGAGACTTTGAAAGCATTAATTTGAAAATCTTCTCAGTCTGTTACCATTTTTTGTAATTTGTTGTTTATTATGCACTGCATATTAGCAGAAGTGGGAAGCAGAACTACTGTCACAGCCATATTTTCTCCTAGCCTGACGCGTGCCTGACCCTTCAGATAAGGGTGCATGTTTTTGCTAAAACTGACATTTGAAACCTTGAGTTGTAAGAAAAGACTTTCAGTAAAGCCTCCAGCTCCTGCTATCCAAGTTACTTCTTAATGAGACTCTTAACTTCATTTTACCCACACCTTCCTGTTACACTGTGAGCTATGTGGTTATATGTCAAGACCAAACTGTCTTACTTGTATTAAACAGGTGCCAGGCACTTAACTGAACAACTAAGTGAGTATTTTTTTTGTTAGGTTCATCCACTGGTGGACTCTTGGGTAGTGGATTTAGTCAGAAAACTGCTCCATCTCAGAAGCTAGGAAATCAGTGGCAGAAATCCTCCAAACCACAAAGTACTTCATGGCAGTCCCAGACTAAGTCCAGCACAGCAGCTAAGCCCAACTACACAGTAAACTTCAGTGTTATTGGGGGACGAGAAGAAAGAGGAGTCAGAGCCCCAAGCTTTGGTAAGTTTTTTGAATGTGTATTACTTTTAATGTCCCATGTGAAGTTAGCTGGGAGCGCTGTTACCTGCAGAAGCTCTTCTACCTTCATATTTTTCTTTACATTTAAGTTTTGTCTGTTAGAAAACAAGAAAGCACTTGCCAAATCTGGTATCCTGCCTTTCCAAACCTACCCCAGTACATAACAGACAATCTGATGATAGCACAGGTGTACACGAGTTTGGGTATAAAGTCTCAAGGCTGTAGTTACTCACCCACATGGGAACTGGTTTTGTGTCAGTGAGTTTAGAACGGTAAATTTGATCCATCCGGGGAGAGATGGTTGATAATGTTGCTTCCTGTTAGTCTGTTCTTGGCTAAAGAAGAGTAGCTTGTTTTGAGAAAGAAAAATTACTGAAAATTCTTGTGTTTGAAAGAGATATGGGGACAGGACCAAGTGGAATCATACAGTCCTTTAACATGTTCCAACTGAGTAGGCAAACCTGGAGTTACAGGCTTAGGCTTTACCTCTTCTGTATGAACTTCCTTGGAAAATTTTATTTTCTGGTGTGTTGATATTAGGATTGTGCTTCCCTTAAACTGATGTATAAGTGAACAGCAGGTACTTCTTTAAGTTGGAATTATTCTGTTGGTCCATATCTGGAAAAAGGTGTCAGGATGCAGAGGCATTGAGTGTAGGTTGTAGCACAGGAAAGTCTGTAGAACAAGGGAAAAAATTCAATTGGCACGATGAAATGCTGAAACAGGTTGTTGTAATTCCTCTCCCTTAAAAACAGATGGACCTCAACAGGACAAAGGCCTAAAAAATGTACCTGGTTGTCCCTGCTTTGAGTGGGGATGGGACTAGACCACATCCAGAGGCCTCTTCAGAGTTCAATTATTCTGCAGTTTTCTGAAATTTGTTGGTTATGTAATGAATATTCATGTTGGTATTTTATTAGATCATTATTCTGGGTAAGTTTCAACATGCTTAGGTGTTGACTATATGCTTTCAATGATAGTGTTGAGTATATGGTTACTTGAAAAACTCCTGCATGGCATTTGAAACTAACTTACAATGGAAAAATTTCCAAATTTGTAGATAGATGTGTGCTCCCTCAAATCTACTAATTTTTTCTAAAAAGGAGGACATGCAAGTATTAGTCAGAGGTTAGCATGTTAGGTTGTCTGCTCTGCTGGACTGAAAGTTTGTTAGAGATCCCTTTTATTTTTATCCTTCTTAGTTTTGTGGCTTTTGGTGTCATTGAAGGATATTTATCATGGCAGTGATAAATGCTATCCAGGTATATCTAAGGGCAATATATTTCCCCTGTTAATGTATTCTCCAGTGAAACTTCTCATTTAATGTTTTTTCTCTCTTCATAGGTCAAAAGCCAAAAGTTTCAGAAAATGACTTTGAGGATCTCTTATCTAATCAAGGATTTTCAGCAAAATCTGATAAAAAGGGACCAAAGACAATTGCTGAGATGAGAAAACAAGAGATGTCTAAAGCTATGGACCCCTTGAAACTCAAGGTTTTTTTAACAGTGATTTTAATTCAAGTGAAGATCTGATCTTATGCTTAGAGCTGCTGATAACAGAGCAGAAGGATACAATGACCAACAGAGAAACTAAAGGCTCATGGTTTAGAAAATATGAATGTAGCTGATAATGCAAGAATACACTTTAAAAATTATTAGCTGTCTTCAGGGTGATCATGTACTTTCATTTTCTGATTAACAAGTGCTGCTGCTATCCTAAGGAATTACTAGAAGGTGCAGTTCTGGAGACAGGATGTATAACTAGTTTGGGATATGTTCCTTGTTGTTCAGATTTTTTTGACCCGTTAGTCATTGATAACTTCACATATTAATACACTTCCAGGTTTTTAGTCTTCATGGTGCTTCTGATAAGTTTGTAAATAAGCTTTAAAGGAATGCTGAAATTAGTTTTCATGAAGTGTCTCCCTTGAAGAGAGAGTGCATTTTAACAGAAGAGAGGGTACATTTTAACAGAAATCACCACAAATGGAAATAAGTACAGATATTTAGTTACCATTCTCATTGGTGATAGTAAGGGTTCAATGAAAACACTGTATCCCTGTGTTATGGCTTGAATATTTCTGCTGAAGTCTGGGCAACATTACTCTAATTGACCTTGGGGATATCTCAAAGAGCGCTTTTGTCTGTGCACTTCTGCAGGTTGCTTAAGTAAATATGAGTTATTACTAGACACTATCTTTTGTACAAAGCTTGTACAATGGCAGTTTTAAAATATATTTACGCTTTTGTACAAATCAAATAATAATTTGTCTGTGGGCCTTGACAGGGATAAGATTAATATAATACCTAATTGTAATATATGTTTTTAATTACTCCTGTCATTTCTCTTGCAATGACTGAATTTCTGCAGTAAACTAGTAACAATGAGCTATTCTCCAGTGATAGATGCAAAGTATCCCTTTTTGAGCGGCTAAGGCAGTTGAATTTGGGGAGTGAGTGCAGTAGGACAACTGCCCTTGAGTCATGATCATATGGTCTTGCAGAGCGTGAAGAATATGTCTCTAGAGGCTGAGAATGCTTACAGTGCTACATTCAGTTCTATGTATTCTGATTTTCCCAGATTCTTGAATGGATTGAAGGAAAGGAGAGAAATATCAGAGCATTAATATCCACTCTACATACCGTGCTTTGGGAAGGGGAAAATAAGTGGAAACCAGTCAGCATGGCAGATTTAGTAACTCCTGAACAAGTAAAGAAATACTACAGGAAAGCAGTGCTTGTGGTTCATCCTGATAAGGTGAGTGTTTTCCTCTGATCTTCTTTATTATAAGAGGAATACAAACTGCTTTAGCCATACCATACAGGTTACTGGCAAATGCCTTGCTTCTCAGTCAGCACCCTGGATGTTCTTCACTGTGCTTCCATTGTCTTCTGAATGTGGTGTCCTACTGCATTCAGGTAGTACAGGACTATTCTTCTTGTCCTGGCACAGCACAGAATTCAACAGAGAAGGGTTAACAAATGAAAGATCCAGTGAGGGCTGTACTGAGCACCAGAGTCAGTCATGCTGTGTTCTGACTGACAGATGGCAGATTTAATGCTGATTAGTGGAATCTGTTTCATTTCTGTGAGCTGGTATTTCAGGTCTTTTAGAACTGGTATGGAGACTCAGAGGCTGCCACAGCAAAACTGGTAGGAAAAACCTGCTGAACCTCATTTACTAAACCATTTTTACTAAAAAAAGAAAACTTAGTAGAATAAACAAGTTATCAGATGAAAAATATGTAATGAGTATTACATTGCATCTGTCTTTTTAAAAATACTTAATGCATCCCAATGTATCAAGGTAGCTTCTTGTTCTGAGCTCTTGTATTAGATAGAAAGAGAAGCACTGGATATACCTGGTTTGAATTTTCACGTTTGCATTCTCTGGTGGTTTAGTGAATAAGTCTAAATCCTATGTTGTCTTGTGTCCATAACAAACATGACATTTTTTTGTTTTTTAGTTCCCCCTCTCCTTCAGAGTTCCTGGGTATATGACTTCTTCCACCTTTGTGGTGGTTTTTTAGGTGTTATGTGTAAGGCCCTTAATGCATCAGTGTCAGAATACAGCTCTGTTTAAGGCATATTTGTCTTCCTTATTCTTTTATTTTGCCACTTTCCTGTTATGCATTGATAAAGTACTGCAGGTGCCAAAAGCTAAGCAGCAGGAGAAGGGGAAGAATACTGGCGGGGGCTCTGGGGTTTCTCTTTTTTATTGGAGAGAACCATCTTTTGGGACTGGATGTTTTTTAACCACAAAGGTTGGATTGTGTTGGCCCAGAGTCAGGGCAGCTGTGAAGCTGGCAGGACATCAGGAGTATTATCCTTGAGTATGGAAGCAAACACACAGGAAGAGCTATGCCAGTCATGCTAGGTCTTAGTGCCATTCACAACCAGCAACAGATTTTTCTCCAGGGAATTTCATTCAAAAGAAGTTGTCTGAAAGAGGACTCAGATTTTATCCCTGTACACTACTGCAAGATCTTTCAGGAAGCAATTCCAAAAATTACTTAATTTTATTAGTAAATAATAGTACATTAAACTATTTATGAAAAGAACAGCTTTGAAAATTGTTTTTAGATAAATTTTAATGACTTATGAATTGAACTGAAAGCTTGAAAGTAACATAAGGAAACCAAAGATTTGGATTTATTTAAAAAATACTCATGGCAAGCTTTGGATAAGGTTGGAGAGAGTTGTCTGTAGAATTATATTCACAGAGCAGTCTGTAGCTGTTGAATAAGACAGCAAATAAAAAAGGGATGGGATCTTTTCTAAAGACCTAATTTCTAATGCTTTCATGCTTATATGGTGCATTTTCTTTGTTTCCAGGCCACAGGACAGCCCTACGAGCAATATGCCAAAATGATCTTCATGGAATTGAATGATGCATGGTCAGAGTTTGAAAACCAGGGATCGAAGTCTCTTTTCTGAAACTTCACCTTTCACAGAACTGCTTCCAGGAACTGGAGCTGATCATTGTTACGACTTTATTGCGCCGGAGATTTATGAAGCGCTTTTCCATGATTTCAGCACAGTTTCTAGTTATGCACTTAAATGTGGGGATGTATTTTGTAAGATGTAGAGTACAAAGCATTACATAGATGCATTAAGAAAAAAGCTGCTGAAGAAATCACAGTCTGCTGAAGAAATCACAGGGAGTAAAGGTTTCTCTTCAGTTTCGTATAAGAAAAATAGAATTTGAATGAAGCTAAGTAATAAGTGATAGGCTAGTATTAGTTATAAATCATTCCAACTTAAATGATCTTTGTTGTACCTCTACCGTCCCAAATTTGTCTGTTACTTCGAGTAGTTTTGTGATTCAATTTTGATATTTGGTGCCTGTAGCCTTCTTCAAAGTGCTTTAGTTAGCAGCAGTGAATTTGCTTGGCTTATCTCAAACCTAAGGGTGTATATTTTCATCTGTATTTTATATAAGCAATCTGATAATCATTCTGTAAATAATGTTTTCTGATAATATCTGTGTTCTTTACAGTAGAGTAACAGTTGTTTAGCCAAAAAGACAGCACATGTGAGAAAGGCCGACAGGGTTGTTCTTGATTTTTTTTTCCACTTTTTTTTTTTTTTTTACATATCATGAATCTAAAAATAAATTTTGACTCTGAGGTCTGCATGTTCCTGCTGTTTTGTTTATTTATTGCAGTAGTCTGACCTGTGCTTATTTTCCTAGTTCTTTAAATGGTGTCTTTTGTTTCTGAATTCAGTGGAACATTCCTTTCATTGCACTTCAAATACTCTGATAGAAACAATTTTACTCTGAAACTTGAAGTGTAAGCACAAACCTTTTACTGTACATTGATTTCTCTGAGTATTAAATCACCCATTATCATCTGGTGAGCATTTAAAGTGCTTTAACAGACATTTTGTTGCATGTTTGAACTTGTGTATTTTTGACATACACATGGCATCAGTGCATGTGAAAACATGGTGTGTCTTGGTATACTGTTGACTTTCTGCTCACCTATGTCTATGCACTGCTTAGTGCAAGATGAGTAGAGACACAGCTTGGTAACAAAACTTACCATGTTTTCTCATTCCCTGTTCAGAAGGCACTTTTTCACTTGTGCTGGGGTGGATGATGCAAACGACCAATGACTGTTATACTCTGTGTAATAACAAAATGCAATTTTCATATCAAGTTTGAAAATGTTGAAAATTAGCTATTAAATCTTCAGCAGCAGTCTCCTGAAACCAGACAGTTGGGCATTCAAGGGGATATTTTGATCACATGCCTTTTTATACATTTTGCATGCTTAACTGAGAGGGAAACATATTATTAGCAGAGGTAACTGTTCAGCTGAGCAACATCTGAGCAGGAAACATGAGATTCTAATGCCACCTGAAAGGTGCATTGGATGAGATTTTCCACTGCTGCACCAGCCTGAGAGCTGGTGTGTTAGAGACTGCTGAACACTTGCAATGTCTAGTCTCTAGCTCTGATATAACACAGTTACTTATTAACCTCTGATCAAAGGTTTCATTTGTGTATATTTGCATATATGTTAGCTGCTGTGATTTTTCTTTTTTTTTTTTTTTGAGGTGAAGCTAGGATCAGTTATGAATCAGGAAGTTTATATATTATTCATAGCTGCTGTTGTATTTCAGTTACTGCTTTGAAGCAGTTTTAAATCTCAGTAGATTTCTTTATAAATGTATGTAACTTGCTGTCTGATTTAAAGTAAGAGTTAATCTTTTTTCCTTTGGATACTTCATTAATTCTTTGCGTATGTGTTCTGCAACCATGGAAGTTAAAGGCTTCTGCTGGTAGGATAGGTTTGTGGGAGGCCTTTTTACAGTTCTAGGGCAAATGTTATCTAGGAATAGGTTTCAAAAGACAAACACAGATATATAATGACTTTGACTGTAGTGCTATATACAGTTGAGAGATAAAGCATTCTAAGGGGGCTGCTTAGAATAAGGAAGGACTGCTTTAAAAACCCATGTTCATTCAGCATGTATAGGCAACTTAATTTTAAGGCATACATTTTTAATTGCTCTTTTCTCAAAATATGTGTTTAAAAATTAAAACATGAAAGTTGGGAGGAAAATATCTTCCTCTGCTTTGTGTATTTGGTAGCATTTGCTGGGTGATGTCTACATTAAGCTTTTTAAAATTTCTCTACTCTTCTTGCAAAATTTTCTTGGAACATCAGAGAAGAACCTTAGATGTGATTTTAAGTTAGCAGGGAAAACATGAGTGCTAGTATTTTACCTGGAAATGAAGATCTCTTGAAATTAGCTTTCTCTTTTAAAAATTATGGAAATTCAAGAGGTTTGGTTATGGATTCTTCCAAGAGCCAATATATAATTACTGTAACTTCAGTCGGGTTGACTGAGCCGCTCAGCTTATTTTATGGCTTAGTCAGCTCTAGTTCTGTGGGGGAACTGGCTGATTTCTCTGCCCTGCTCCTTTCTACATAACTGAATTTTGCTGCTAAGAATCTGGGAGAAGCTTGCTTTGGGAAACTGATAAATTTTGACAATGAAACTATTTTGGGTGGGGTGTTTTGATTTTGGTTTTATTTTTTGTAATTGTGCCATTTATCTGTGTTACATACAAGAATGTGCAAACAATGGGGATTTCATTAAGATTCTGTAAGCAAACTGTAATTTGGAAATTAAAAAAAGTTCAAGTGGTGAATATGAACATAATAAATGGAAGTTTTGTTTTCTGTGCAACATAAAGCAGCATGAGGACTACTAAAGGTGTTTCTTGGTGTAAGGCGTATATATTAAGTACAAGAACCTGGGAAGAGGGAAGTTAAAGTATATTTCATATAAATGTGTATTGAGTCTTAATGTTGCTTTTATAGGAGATGGTAATTTGGAAGAAAAAAGTCCAGGAGTTTTATGAATTCATCTTAAAACAGTAATAAAAAATGGTAGACAATCTGGGAATTAGGGCTTTTCAACCTTTTGATTTGTACTTGGTCGTTAATTGTTTGTCTGCTGTATGAACTAGGAGTGCACTCAAATGAGAACACACATATTTCACTGTAGTTGTATTCTTAGTGTCCACAAATTGAAAAGCTTTTAGAGCAGGCTTCAGAAAAAAGTGATTAATCAGAGACTTGGCTGGATTCTCTCTTTGCTTAAAATGTTTGTTTTCCATTCATGTTAATTGTTCATTGCGCAGTTAAGTTTTGAAGTGTTGAAGCCACAACCTGAAAGCTGAACTTTGTATCTGCTTCTGCTGACTGTGAAGCTCGAAGGTGAGGTCACCAGGTGTTGCCTGCAGGTTGATACTCTGCATGCATGCATGTGCTCCAAGGATTTGCATGAGGCACTTGAGGTTCTCTTATGAAGCACCTCCTTGACTCTTGCAGCAAGTCATGGTGACTGCTGGCCCATGTTGGTTGCTCTTCTGTCTGGTAATAACACCTGACTAATGTCATAAATTGTTTGCAGCCTACCAGGGCTCATTTTACAAAACTAAGTAGGCTGAGATGATTAGTGCAAGAAAAAGAAAACAGCATAAGATAGATTAAAGGAAGAGTAGAGAAAAACACCAGGGCTCTGAAGTACATCTGAAATTCTGAAATATTGTTTTCTAATTCTCTCTCCACTGACCTATTGCTACCTACCTCTGCTAAAAACAGATGTAGACTAGTAGAGAGAACCTGGTTTGCAGCCTCCTTTCCATCCCTTTTAGAACACTGTTGACTGTAACAAGTTGGAGTACCAAGTCCTTAGCTTCCCCCCCCCTCCCCCCAAAGTTTATATAAAGCAGATTTTAAAAATGTTTGGGCAGGTTTCCCCTAGTTTTTTTAAAATTACAAATTACTTGTGTTACATTGCTGTTAGATCTGGAGTCCAGCAAAATAACTTTTAAAATAGAGATCTATGAAGGAGAATTGGTGTTGAGTGTGTGGCTGGAGTCTGCCTAATAGAAGCAAGTGATGTATTTTAACTGGAGGAAATCAGTTGGTGTCTTCAACCTCAGGCTTGCCTTTTTGGTGTTTCCTAGTGCTGTCAGAGTTCCTTAGGAGCAGCAAAGAGTGTTCGTGCTTAGTTAGACATAAAGCCTGGAAGGAAAATGTCCTCAGCATTGTTAGCTGGGTCAAGTTCAGCTATTTTGCTAATCAGTGGTAGCTTCTTCAGCAAGTACAGAACAGAAAACCTGCAAAAGTACTGATGAAGTACATTTTCTTGGGACGATGGCAGAGTCCTTGGTGTTGTACTTGTGAGGGTAATTAGTGCTCATGAAAAATGCCTTGCTTGCCTCCATGTTCTTGGTAGTTCTGGACAATTCCTCCCATTTTGTCTTGACAAGCACAGAGCAACAGTTAGTTTGTGAAAGCTACATGCACAAGGTCAGTTTTTTGCACAAACCAAAGCAAAGGAGTTTGAGCATGACAGAAATCTCATCAGGCCTTTGGGGCTGCTGAGTTCTGTGCACCATTCCACTTCCCGAGGCTAGACTGCAGTTTTCCCAGCAGTGGCAGTGTGTTTGCATACTTGCTGGCCTCTGCACTCACTGCTGCTCACAGAAGTGTTTTCAGGAATAACATAAATGTGGAAACCTTGTTGCTCCTTAGCTATGTCTTTAATTGTCTAACACTTGCAATGTAACAGCTGCTTTGTAAACAAGTTCAAATTAACCTTGTATGACTCAGTTGACATTTTCTGTCAAGAAGTTGCAGGTGATTGACCTGCGAAAGCTGTAAAAGGAATGTATTATTTCCCACCCTTTGAGCCTGTCCCTGGTGCAGAGCAGCTCTCGCACCCAGAAGCTCAATGACGAGGAGCTGAGCTCTGGTTCTGATCTTGATGAATCTTGCAATGCTTGCTTACTCTCTCTTTGGGTGAGCTTATTGTGGACTGCAGCTTAGACTGCATTAAGCTTCCAACATATGCTCCAAAAATACAAATTCAGTACTTTTTATGAAGGATACGTGTTGTCATAGAAGCTTTTATTACCAAAAGGGGATTAAGAGGCATTGTGGGGACTCCCAAAACTCTAGTGGAATGTACTGTATATTTGCAATGTAGATTTCTAGAAGTGATTGTCATCTCTCATAAGGTCTTGGCTTGCTCTGAGGTCCTTTTTGTATCTACCTGTAGTTGTGATTGTACTTTCAATACCTGTGTTTTTTTCTGATTTGGAGTGTGTGGAAGGACAGAACAGACACTCAATTCCTGGTTTTGCCATCTTTCAGGAAATGCAATGTACTGTGTAATTTTGCTACTAGTGAAATGAAACTAATACCTGTATGTATATACGGTAAAATAGTCAAATTAAGCCTTGTTTAGAAGTAGATGCAATGTTTGGTACAATGTCCTTGAACAGAATATTTTGCTTTGAAATGTATTACAATTTAACCAGTGATCAATTAAAACAAACAAAATAACTTTGTCTATTTCCTTCTTTACCAAGAGAGAAATGGCCTGAACACCTGAAGTGTTTCCACTGTGTCTTCCAGAACAGTATGCAAATGTTAGAGAAGTGGTTCTCGTTGTGTTCAGGTTGACTGAACCTGTTAGGAGCTGAGTGGCTCTTGAGAAGTGTCTGTTCTGTTGGAGAGGGTCGCTGCAGTGTGCCCTGGGGTTTGGCGGCTGCATTTTCCAAGTGCAGTATTGGGTTGAGGGGGTTCTTGCACAGGAGCTGCTGCAGTGCTTTTCCATTGCCCAAGGGAAGCTCTGGCCTAAGTGTGTAGCAGCGATCAAAAGGGAAGAGAACAGGAGCACATGGACACAACTGAGGCAGGAGAGGGGAATATGAGCAGCCTGTAGGGATGGTGGGGTGACACATCTGGTAATGAAGAACTGCAGATGGCAGGAATCTGAGGGAATGTGGCATGGCAAAGGGTAAGCTTCTGCTGGGAGCTTACTGACAAGGTGTCCAGAAGCATCTTGACTCCATACTCTGCAACAAGAACAGGCTAGCAGAATCTTTCATAGGTGGGAACAAGCCAGTCGGTGACATTGAGAACGTTTCTTTAAAAGTTAAAACCACAAAAGTATAGGAATACCATTGGTGCTCCCCAAGGAGAAGGGTAAACACTGGAGGAAATAAGAGAATGGACAGGCATGACCAAATTGTCCAGTAGCAATGGCCTCTTAGGCAGAGAAATCCTGAAGAGTCAACCTAGCAAGCGTCAGTAATTATACCAGGTAAGCAGAATGCATTACAAAGAGTTAACATGGCCATAAACTAAATATCAAGCAAAGCACACAGAACAAAGTGAATGAGGATGAAAAGAAGGCAGCAGAAACACTCTGTGTACTGTAGTGTGTAGAGCAGCAATCAAAGCCTTCCAAGTCTGCAATTGTAGACACCTGACCTGGTTACTGTAATGTTGGAGAGGATATGATTTGCCCTGCCTCAGTACTGCCTCTCTTATTAGGTAAGAGAAAGACTTCTGGTAGATTTTTGGGCAAAAAACACTGAAAAAGGGAAAATGAAGCATGTAGGTAGGTGAAGACTTGATCTAGAAGGATGCCTTCTAATGCAAACTTACAAGGAACTCCTCATCTTTAATCTGTAAAGCTGCTGGCTGTTCTCCTGGAGTGGCTTCAGCTCCTAGTCAAAGCTCTGGACACACACAAAGGCTATGAAGTTATTAACTGGTGAACTGCAATGCTTGTTTCTTTGTGCATGCCTCTGGTGAGGAGCAGGACAGCACAACTACTCTGCAGGAGATGGGATTGTCAGTGCACTGCAGCCCTGACCACCTGCAATGCACTCAGCATGCTTCTAACGTGCCAGAAGAAACATGAAGAAAGCTCATCTGGCTTGCTCAGGAAGCTGATTTAAAGTACAAGCCTTGGTTTGCATTGCAGGGATGTTGCTGTGTGTGCTGTGAAGCCCTGAATGTTCCATAAGGGTTGGGTTTGGTACTCCTGCTGGGTCTGCTCCTCTCCTGATCCTTGCTAGCCTAGTACTGTCAGTCTCATTATGAAGCTCAAAAATGCTGCTGACCGCATTCCTAGAAGCTGTTAGAGAAAGAAGAACACTTTCCTCTTGTTGACAGCTCCAAGATTTCATCTTTCTCTGGTCTTCTGGAGTTTCTAAAGCAATGGATCCACTAGACTTCATGTGGAAACTGACCTCCAGCAAAGCAGAGCCAGAAACTGAGAACTAGAAATCGGACCTGCAGCAGTTAGCTGCTGTGATGGCTCTTAGCTCTCCCTTTCTTGCTGCACACCTGCTCCATCCACATCCTAGTGGTGGCTCACCGGAGAGGCAAATGAGGTGCCAGCTTCTGTTCTAGGGATGTATGAACCACAAGAACTGGATTCCTACATGTTTTTTCAATGGATTGAATTAAGGCTGTTGAGCCCAGCATATATTCTATCTCGTTTCACACTGAGATATTTTTATATACTGTGGCTAAATTTGCCTCTCATGCTTTTACTGACTCATCATAGAACCAGGGATGAATGCAGGGTTTTTTTAATTTTCATTTTGTTACCAATATTTGGGGTTTTTTCTCAGCTATCTTCACTATGGGAGCTGCCCTCCCTTTTTCTCCCCTCACTCACTTCTCTGCTGCTCCTACCACCATGAGCCTAACACCTATTAGACCTGGAAATTCCTCACTTGCTCCTGTGCACACACTGCAGTTGCTGCCCCCCAAATGCAAGGTATGAGCCTCTGTCAGATCTCTTTTTCCATGTGTGGGACTTCATGAAGACCTCATCTTCTGTGGAGGGTTGAACTGCAATTGTTTACCATCTCCAGATGTATAAAAGGATGTTTGGGGGTTTCTTATAAAATATTTCTAGGAACTAATTATGTCCCTTCTGCCTCTCCCAAGGGGGAGAGGCAGAAGTGACATAATTCTCTGCCAGGTACCCCCTTGTGGTGGGTGGCAACTGCGTTGCTCCCCTGAGTAAAATTCACCTGATTTCACGCAGAATTATTTATCACCAGTAATCATGTTTCTTTATTTTGATTGCCATCTGCTGGCAGAATGATGTATTCATCACCATTTCACACTTGTGCCACATAGGGTTTTTTTTAATACTAAGCATTTTGAATGTGTTTGTGTAGTTTGTCTGTGCATGTTGCAATAAAGAGCTGCTATTGGATGTCTGAATTCACAGGCTGACAATGCTGGAGGCAGAGCTCACAACCTATGAGAACACATGCTCCGCTAAGTGGACAGAAGCAAGGAATCTATGTCGGAGAATGAGGAAGAGGAGACATGCACCACAGGAGTCTTGGAACTTCAGGTGGGGATGGATACACAGACTGGAAACTGTAGGAGAGCAAGGGGCTGGGCAGTAAGCATCCAGGTAGATCCCTGGATGTGCTCAGCCTGCGGTGAGTAGGTGTGACCTCAGCACAGACACACAGTATTTAGAGTGCAGATACTCAGACAGCAGCAGTGGGAGGAGGAAGCACCCAAAGATTCCAGGCATTGTAAACAGCTGTACTGTCCTAACACCTGCTCTGAGTAAAGGAGGCTGTAAAGTGAGGCCTTGACAGTTCGGCCCAGGCTGCTTCACCCGTGGGGAGGTTGTTGAGGTGACTGGGTGTGAGGTTCCCAGGTGACTGCAAAGGGTACCTGCCTGCACGGCCCAGCACTAGACCAGGGTTAGCACCCTGAACAAGTGCTCTCATAGAAAGGCCCATCTCTCACCAGTGTTCCTGTGCCCCACCACGAATGCCACAAAATTCATCTGGTCAGCATCTTGAATACTCAAACTCAGCTTCTGAATCAAGTTCTGTCCTGGAATGTTTCCTGTCTGAAAAAAAATGTCCATAGCTTCAAAGGAAAATTTATGTGCATTTATTAATCCCTGTGCAGGATGGTATAAAACTCAGCCCAAATGACAGCAATTCAATAGGATTTAATACCAAAAAGACCTCAAAAACAAAGTTTGAGTTTTACCTGGATGAATGACTGAAAACTGCATCTTTAATGCATCTTATGTAAGGTAAACAAAATCAGATGAGTTTCAACTTTTAATTCCATTGCTGTGAAGTGTAATGTGTCTGCTTCAAATGAGAAATTATAATGCTGTTCTTTAATTTCAGTGCTATGCAAATAGTATTAGAAGATTACTCCAGATGCTGGAAGATCAGAATCTGCTGAATTTTTCAGCAGGTTTTTAGCACAGACTGGAATTCCTGTTGCTGTTACCCATGGTGGCATTTAATACTTCATATCCTTTTCCACAGACAGACAGAAATGCAAATACATTTCCCAAAGACATATCTCCTGGCAGTGTTTGAAGTTTCTGCAGAAGCATCCAAAGAAGGAGATGTTAGAAGACCACGCTTTTATCCAGAACTGTGAAATGAAGCTCCAGTTCTGCAGAACAGTGGTGTACCTCTGTATTCCATAACAGGAAAAAGGCTGCATCAGTTTTAATGTCCCCCACTGGACAATGCACAGGAGAAGGCACACACCTGCCTACTGTCCCAGCTTTGTCCTCCAGACCCACCCCTGCATTTTCTTCCAGGAAGTCACTCGAGTTCAAGGTAAAGAAAACCAAGCAATTTTTCCCTACCTTTTGAGTTTTCCCTCTATATTGCTCCCATGGGATGCCACTTGTAGGATTGAGTCCATCTCTGTAACCCTCAGCATAAGGATCTGGACCTGGGGGAGTGAGTTCCAAGGAGGCCACAGAGATGATCAGAGGGCTGAAGCAGCTCTCCTTTAAAGAAGTGGGATTGTACAGCATGAAAAGAGAAGGCTCTGAGGTGACCTCATTGTGGCCTTCCAGCACCTAAAGGGGGCTTATGAAAAGGAGGAAAAGAGGCTTGTGGAAAGAGCACATAGTGACAGGACAAGGAGCAGGAATTTTCTTGGAGCTGAAGAACCTGGACATATCCTGGCTTTATCTTGGGCACAGCCTTGCTCCTGAGCTGGCTTCTCCAACATAAGGAAAAGAGCAAAAATTTTGTTCTAAAAGGTACAATGTTCTGCTTATAGCACTGGTTACTTCATCAATATCTTGCCTTATCCCTTCCTGTACATTGTTCATTGGCATTTCACAGCATTTTCCTGCAAAATGTTTTGTGGATAATGTTTTGTGGATATTTTTCTTCTTGTTCTTGGGTATTTTTAGGGAGACATTTGTATATATCAACCTTGCGTATACTGGTAGGTTATATGTTCTTGTCTGCTGTGGGTCCAGAGGGTTAATTATACCATGATTATTCAGGTCTGCTGTTCCTTTGTATAAGGCACAATTTTTTAGGAAGGAAGAACAACACAATTAGCACAAGCTACACAAAATTTACACTAAAAGGCATTTGAGGCAATCTCTCAAAAAAAAAAAAAAGGTCTAAGCCACAGGACAAGAGCAGGCACTGACCATCAGACAATTTTGCTGTTGCAGCTAAGACAAGCTAGGCAGTAAGTGTCTAAGGTAAATTGCAAGTGGTGCATCTTAACATGCATTTTGCAGACAGCCAAAATCAGGCAAAGATAGATTTAAGGCCTGACAACTTGAGGTCTAGTAAAGCAATGTTTTGAAGCTCAAGATCCGTTGTTAGTGTGGCTGAGCTATAAGGTTACAATTTCTAGGTGAGAAAAGGCAAATCCAAGACCTCTTTGATATGACAGGTATGAAATGTCAGAAATTCTGTTTTCAGTGATATGTTTGTGGAGAGCAAACATACACTTTATTCTGTAAGGAATTTCCAAGAGTTACAAGGAGTTAAGTCCTTGAAACAACCTATGGTATTGTGGACTTTGCAATGGGAGGTCAGTACTTCTGATAACTTAGGCAGCTTCTAAAAAAATCCAAGGTTTTTAGATTTTAGTGCCTTTAGTATGGGTGCTATAAGCCTATGTACTTCATATTTCCTGAATTTGACTGTGTCTGAAGTAATGTTTGCCCTTGTTTTACACATCCAGTTATCGATGCTGAAGCAATTTATTTTTGGAGCAGTGAGCATGAACAAGAAAGCAGCCCGGCACTCTAGGCAAATGTGTGCTGAGGCAGAGCCTTGTTTTCAGGTATGTGGCTTTTGCAGAATTATCTTCTTACCTATCTCTTCAACTGCAATGTCAGAGTAATCTGAAATAGTGCTGATTTATCTGTTTTTCACACTAAGGAATTGTTTGAATTCTGAAGGCGTTCCCCTGGCATTAAGTACTGCTGCAGTCATGCCTCCACTTATCTCTTTAGCTTTAACTCAGGTTTCCACAGCAGTGACTGGCCAGTACTGTGGGATCCCTGGTTTGGGCAGATGTGTCTCTCTGGGGACACGTGGACACCATGTTGCTGGTGCCACCTGGGCTGTGCTCCCAAGCCAGGCCCATGAGTGGGTCTGCATGAGGCCACAAGCCTTCATGGAGGACAGAGAGGATTTCTGTGGCATTAGCAAGGTGCAGCCTTCCCAGTAGGAGAGTTTAGTAAGAAAATTATGCTTTCCATTTCTGCTCCTTGCTAAAGGGCAGAATAAATATTGATGTGCTAGTAAGGTCCAGCTGAGCTATCTGAATAATCCTCTAATAAATTGTACAATAAAGAAGTGAATTCAGTAGGAGATCAGCTGTTTACACTGATCTGTAATTGATCTCTAGCAAATAACACATGCAGTTAGAATCTTTCTTGCTTTTAATATGGACATTTCAGCCCTGGGGACATGGAGGATGAGATGGCACAAGCCATTCCCTGCTCCTTGACTTGTAATATCATAGTTTGCAAAGCCACCAGGAGCAGGAGCAGTGGGAGCCACTGCTGGCCAGTTGAACCCTGAGGCTCTGCATGAGCAGCGTGCAGCTACACAGGCCAGGGACTGACGTCTGGCAGAAATACCTCGCTAGGCAGAACTGGTTCTGCTCCTGCTTCTGCAGCCTCAATACCAGGAGCTGACAAGGGAGCTGGCTCTGCATTGCTGCTGGGGAACTGTTTGCAGGAGCTTTGATCCAGGGCTAGCAGAGGCTGCTGCAGGAAGAAGGGCAACCCTGGGGTTCTGGGTACCTGCTGTGGTCTAAGACCTCTGACTTCAGAGCAAACATTTTGGAAGCAAGGCACATGCTAGAATCGGCACACTGCTTCCTCAGGGATCCTGAAAGAGATACACCATCCCTTGTATGGTTTGGACTCCTGGAAATCAGTCTTTGAACAGTTATTCTTTTGGCTCCAGCGCTATCATATCCTGGGTTTTCTGGAAAGCTTCATACAGTGTCTGTGGTGTTGCGAACCTGAAGCATTGGAACAGCTGACCATAAAAATGGAGGTCTAATAGTCCAGCATCAGAGAAGGGATCTGTCCTTGTGCAGGGACTGGTGTCATGCTAACAAACCCTTTTGTACCATGGGACAATGAACTGAATAAAAGGAACTGGGTGCCTTCAACCAGCCCTCTATGCTCTCCTGCTGTTTCCCCCAATATACCTCATGCTTGGCCAGGAGGCCAGAGGAACCTGCCTGTCCTGTCCTGGACAGGAAATCCTGTCCAAATGTCTTGGAGAGGCCTGCCCCTCTTCTTCCTGTCACAGCAGCTACAAGGCTAGGGATACTGTTCTCCTTACAGTCCAAAGTTGTATTTCTCAAGTCTTCTACACACCTTCTGCAACAGACCCACCTCTGTGTCATACAACAGTACAAGAGGCCCTGCTGCTCACCCTGGTTTTTCCTTGGTACCACAGAGGGACAGGCACTTCCCACAGGCTTCCCTCCTGCTGCCCAGCCTGTGACAGCCATGCTGAGCTGCAGGGCACGACAGCTTCTACAGCTTCTCACCCTCTGCTGAGGACCTGCCCTGATGCTGGGCTTTGGGCACAGGGTTTGTGCCTAGCAGTGAGCACTGGTTGTACTTTGGCCTCAGGACAGGTTTTACGTGTGTACTTTGGAGTCCTGGAGCATGTCTGTGTGAAAGGCTTGTTGGGCTGTGAGCCAGGCTGAGCCCGGGTCACTGCCTGCTGTCGGGGGAGGCGGCGACAGCACCCCGGTCGTGCCATCGCACAGCACTGGCAGCCTCAGCCTGCCAGTGAGCAGAAAGAAGCCTTGGGGATGCAGAGTACGTTGCCATACGCATGGCCAGTTTCAGTGCTAGGAAGGCTTTATTTAGAGCCTGTGAAATGAGATAAGCCAGACAGCGTTGTGTTGGTATCAGTGGACAAAAGAACTAAAAGTAAGGGCTCTGCATAACAGCAACAACAAAAAAAAGATGTATCAAGTCTGATGTTAGATGATTCATAAAATAATTAGCGTTTCCAAGTGTGTCCTAATTTCAGACAAAAATGAAAATACAACAAGATGAGCAGAAAATGAGGGGTTATGCTTTTAGAACAAGGCACTTTAATTGAGCCAGATGGGCCCAGATGTTTCCTCACACTCTGACTGAAATGATCACCTATTCAGAGAGATATGTTGTGGGAGAAACTGTAACAAAGATGCAAGAGGAAATTTTCCACAAGCAATGAATACATTAAGGGGACTTGAGACAGCTCTTACTGCTCTAGTGAGGCTAATTGTGTATGAAAATAGGAACATTTCATACTGACTTAAAGAGGAATTTGCTGCTGCTAACGCTTCAGCTTGTATTTTGATCCAAGAAAGACTTTATAATCACTGTCCTCTCTCAACCACTAGTTTTGACTCCAGGTCTCCTTTTGGTCATCTGCTCTTTCTGTTCCTGGTTAATGCAAGCTAATCTCTCCTCTCTGTGCTTCAGCTTTCCTGATGAGGTTGATAACAGTGGCTGCTTGTCTTCGACCTGCTTTTAGAGTATCAGTTTGAAGTTACACCTGAGAGAAATGGTTTTATGTGGTTGCAACATTTGACATAATCAACCTACCCAGAGATCTCTAAAGAGTGTCTTACACTGTGAAGGTCTCCCTTCTTCCCTGCAAATGCATTTGAAGCTGCCAAGGGATTCTGTGTTTGTGGGGAGGTGTAAAGCATGTGTGCACTCATGCAGATGTGCCCACACAAGAAAATGGAAGTTTAAGAGGATAAAACTAGGAGACTTTTTGGTATTAGGAAGATATTGAGGCCATCAGGTCTGGAATGGGTCTGGTGATGCTTGATTTGTCTGTCCCAAGTGCTCCCTTGCTCCCTGCACTCCACCTCACCGTCTTGGCTGCAGTCAGTCACAGGGGTATGAGAGAGAAGGCTTGGTTTATTTTTCTGCTCAGGTTTGCTTTATTTTTTGGCTGTGGTGCTCAGGTGCACAGCTGTGTGGAAGCTGTCCTTAGACAGCCCTGACTGCATAGCTCAGCATCCTGTTACTTGATCCTCTGCTTTGCTGTCCTTGGCCTTCCCTTTCACAGCTCAATCCCTTCTTAGATAAACAGAACATACAAAAATGACATAACAGGGGGGTGGCTGGGAAAGGGAGGAAACCAAGTTCTTCACTGTGAGAGTCTTCTAATGGTAAACTCGCAAGTCTGGGAGTCAATTCTCTTCTTCTAAATGCTCTCAGAGTGAGGAAAAGGGGTCTCCCACCTGGCCTAATTTTCGAAGTGCTCCACCGTGAGCCTCTGCACTGGGTCTGTGGCTCTTGGAGCCCCACCACATACATAGAAGGAGCTGATGGGCGTTGGATGACTTGGGGTAGGGCCTTTGTCTCTCCAGAGAGGTTCACTGGGAGCTGTGTACCCCTCCTCCATCAGCTGTATCTCAGTCTAGCTCAGCTGGAAAGGAAGGCAGGGTATAATTTTTTAGTATTACTCTAATTAACATTGCAGAGCAATGTTTCTCTCTCAGGTGCACCTGACCCAGCTCCTGCACTGTTAGGAACTAGTTCCTGCTCAGGCTGCAGAGCAAAAACCTCCAATGAGATCCAGTGATTCCTTCTCTTCCTTGCATGATGAAAGTGTTAGTCCCAGGGACCTGGGTTTGCTTTACAGCCAAACAGAAGACTGCTCCCTGTGACTAACTTAGGGCAGCAGGCTTCTCTCCACATGCCTCAAACGCAGTTGGAGAATGGCAGAGGGCCTGGCCAAACACAGCATCTGAGATGGTGCTTGAGGCATGAGAAGCTGCTGCATCCATTGAACACAACCAGGTTCTTCTTGGGAAGGGATTCCTTCCTAAAAGGAGGGCAGTGGAGAGCTGGACAGCAGTACCAACAAACATTTCTCTGGAGGCTTGTTCCTCCTCAGCTTGGCCCGTTTCCTCTGAGACCCCAGTGAGCACAATTGGTGTTCTGATTCTTGCTGTGGAGGCCTGTTTGCAGGGCTCAAATTGTCTAGAGCCGTACCAGTAGCATAATAGTCCCTGAGGTGAATTGTCTTCCAGGTTCTATTCTTCATATAAGATAAGCCTAAAGTCGTTCTTCAAATCTTTAGCTGTTCTCTGGATCCCTGTATTGTGGATTAACTGCTGAGAGTCCCAGTGGGCAGAGCTCATACACATGTTCAGTTGTTTCATGCAATGCCACAAGCACACAGCTGTTAAAAGAATAATCTTATGCAGATAGTAACTCCTCACCATCCCCTCACACCTGTTACTTAGCTTACAAAATGTCCTTTCTGCTGATGGGAATAAAGAGCATTTCTTTTTCCTCCTTTTCAGTAGGTTTCTGGGTAGGAGTTAGTTGTGTAGAAACAAAAATTACACAATTTCCTGGCCTGGATTTTGGTGTAGGAGGCAGTACCCGCCCCACGCTCTCCCTGGGCAGCTGCAGCACAGAGTGGCTCAGCAAAATGCAGCTGGGAGGAGGGAGAGAGGAGGGAGGAGGGAGAGAGGAGGGAGGGAGGGAGGGAGGTGTAAAGGCTCCCTGGACATCTTGAGGCACTATAGCTGCACAGAGACATAAACCTGCCTTGAAGCATGCCTTGGTAGATGTTTACCCTCAGCTATTGCTACACTGGACCTCAGAAATGAGGGATATTCATTTAGGAAACAGACCTCCCTGGGTAACCACCAATCCCTCCTTAAGATGCTCTGTTACAATGCACAGAACTGCGTGAACCACAGCTCCCAAATGCAGAGTGCTTTCTGCATGAGCCCTGGGATGTGGGAACATGGTTCCCTCAGGTTCAGCAA
The DNA here is from genome assembly GCF_901933205.1 of Camarhynchus parvulus. Taxonomy (NCBI): domain Eukaryota; kingdom Metazoa; phylum Chordata; class Aves; order Passeriformes; family Thraupidae; genus Camarhynchus; species Camarhynchus parvulus. The sequence goes on along the minus strand of NC_044601.1, from coordinate 29,341,518 downwards.
CCCAAATGCAACCTTACTGATGATCTGGACAACCTCTCCCTTGTGACTGCATCACAAGCTTTTCTTGGTTTTGGTTTTTTTTTTTTGCCTTGGAAATAGAGGGCAGTGAGAAGATGAGATAAAGACAAATTGCAGTGCTGTGAGACACAGTGGTTCCTCAGCAGATTCACAGAAACTCTCCCAGGAGTGCAAAAGCTGTTCTCAGATCTCTGGTTTATGTTGGTGTTTGAGCACTTAGCGTATGTGATACTGCAAGAGTCACTGAATCCTAATCAAAGCAACTTTCAAAAAGAGGAAGCTGCTTGACAATGAGTCTGGACACCGGGGGTTCAGGCATTTTGAACCCTGGCATTCTGCAGCTGTTACCTAGAGGCACTCCTCTAGGGGATCTGGTATTTCAGAGAACTCCTTTCAAAGCAAGAGTCAGTTGTTAAACCAGGCATGAGGGAGTCTGAATATTTATTCAACCTTAGCTCTGCCCCTTTGAACATGACACAGCAGTTCCCTATTGTGAACATCCACCTGCTGTCAAATTACCTGCTGCAGCTTGGACAGGGAGTTGTGTTCACAGAAGTCCTAGGAAGCAGTTTTCCCTATGCTGAAAACACTGCACTCTGCTTCCTGGAAGCACAGAAACAGGCAAAAATGTATTCAGGCACTATAGTTTCTTCCAAATATTCCACCATTGCTGGTAAAGGAATTGGGATGCCTCACTGGGTATAAACATGGGTTCTTGGGGTTTTTTGGAGAGAGGCTCTGCACTCTCTGGCCTGGAGCTGAGGCAACTCCCTGAGACAAAGCATACATGCCTCCCTCTCACTGTCCCACCATCGCAGGGACTTCCAGTATCTGGAAGAAAATATGCCTGAGCACCTCTACCAGAAACACATTTCTGAGGGTTCCCCTGAGGACAAACCCCCCTGATTTGGGTCAATGCTGCTTTCTGCATCTTGCAAACAACTATTATAAGGATGTGACTTATTTGTGTGTACCACATGAAACAAGTCAAGTGCCCTCCAAAACATCAGAGAAACCTTTGCCACCCTGGATTATCTGTGCAACCAGCTCCCAACAGATCCTGCTCTAACAACAGCATCCTGTCTTCCTTTTTCTCAGGTAGTGTCAGGTCTAACAGTTAGTAGTTATGGGAGTTCTTCTGTCTCAACAATATGATAATCATTCTCTCTCTGCCCTACTTCTAGGCTTTCTGGCATTCAGAAAGGTCAATGGTTCAATTCCTAAAGGAGCTGAATACATATTTCTTTTGTATCTGAAGAACTGAATAAAACAGAGGGTGATTTTTTTTTTTTGAGACTGTATATTAGGGACAGTCTAAAACTTTCTTGTTATTCTAGTTCCCCTGGCATACCTGCAGAGAAGTTCTACCAGCAAAAAGCATCTTTTGCCAACTGGTGTATAGCATCTGTTTTGTCCATGGTTAACACACTTTTTAAACAACACTCCCTTGCGAAAAGAAGGATGTAGCATCACTATGCTGGAGGGGAGAGGTGTCAAACTGTCCAGGGAGTTGGTGCAAGAAAGAGGAGCAGTGGAGAGTGCAAGAGGGCTCAAGCATGGGCTTGAGAGCCCCTGTGAACATACCCACAGCTGTCCCTTAGAGAGGATGCTGAGTGAAACTTCCCCAAGGACCTTTGGAGACTCTGGCTGAGGCTGAATGGAGGTAGTGCTGGTATGACATGTGTACCATGGAACTAACTATCCTGCCTGGAAACTGCTACAAGCTGGAGGGAATTAATTTACTATGCTTTGATTTCTGTTTATCTGATTATGAGTTACCTCAAGAGCAGGTTGTTCAGTGGTTGTTCCGACAAAAATCTGTCCCCAGTAAGGTTCATGGTATCTTCACACACCATAGTGAGTGTAGCCACTACAGAGAGATGGTCAAAACACCACTTATGTTTGTTCAGACTGAGCAGGAAGGTGGAAAAATGTGGGTCACTCCACCCTAGTGGCTGGATGACTTGCTCTGCTTCCCTTGCATAGGTAAGAAGGAGAGAGGTTAGTGCCTACTGTTCTCACTCCAGTCTCAGCAGGCTTAGCATCAACATGGTGGTGACCCTAAATGTCAGGCAGTTTCATGAGGATGCAGATCATGTGCTGTTTTTTAGCAGATTTCCCAGGCACTGGTCTCTGGATAAGAACTCAGTTCCAGGGGCTAGCACAAGAGAAGGCAGACTTTGCAATGAAACTGAATTTACAAACTATGTATTAAAAATGAACTGTATATTGCAGCAGGTGAATTGAAATGAATGCATTATAAATAATAAATAGAATTAATAGCATGTGATTTAAAACCTATAAATATAACAGAAGGGAATACTTGTGTACTGAACATTTTGAAATCTTGAAAATGTTAAAATACCACAGATGGGCAGCCAAACATTGCAGAGACTTCTGATGCAGCTCAATTTTTTTATGTTGGTTTTACAAGAGCTAGCCTGGATTGTAGGCAGTTTGAGGGTGAAAGTAAAAAAAAGTCTGCATTACTTCCATAGCTTCTTACTGAAAACCACATTCTCTGGTTCCTCTTTCCTCTTTGATCCAGCTTAAACTGAAGGTCTTAACATAATACTCATAATCCTTCAAAGAAATCTAAGGCTCTGAAAGAAATGCAAAAATTTATTGCCTTTGCTACTTTCCTACTTCCCTTTTTGTATATGCAGCTTGGGATTAAAAGCAGCTGCTCTTGGCTTTTGTTTGCACAACACCCAAATCAGCAGATTTGGTCAATTTCTGGGTTTTCTATATTCTGCTGAAAAGCCTGCATTTTCTAGGAAACCATCAAGCTTGCATTCCTGCAGGAGCCCAGACTGAATCTGCCTGCCTGAAGGCAGCAGCAGGCGCTTTGTTCTTGTAGCTCCTTTCCCTCATGCCATTTCTGAAATGACACGGCTGTCCTTGCAAGAGATCTCTGCTTCCATTTGTATCATCTGCACCAGCCTGGAAAGACATATTCGCACTGCTTGTACAAACAGCTATATGGTAGTGCTGACTGTATCCCATGGCAGGGGGACTGGAGCCAGATGATTTTTCTTGCCTCTTTCAACCCAAACCATTCTGATGAAATGATTCTGTGAATTTACTGCAGTCTTTAAGCAAAATCTCAGGCACTCATACGAAAATAACTGCTTTAAATGGGGGATCATTGTGCCCTGAAGGCTTTGTGAAATAAACTTCTGTTGTATAGCATAATAAAACAAGAAGCTCTGAAAGCACTTCCCCATTGGTGCTACATCATATTGTCCTTTCCTTGATTTCAATGTAGTCTCCTGTTTCCTACAAACTTCAAATTAAGAAATTCTTTCTATCAAGAACATACAAGAAAGCTACTGCTTGACCACAGCTCTTGAATTTAGAGATGTGTTGGTGTTCCTTTCCTGGAGCAGTCCTGTCTGTTAATAGAGCATTGTGTGCCACTCAGTGCCTGACCCCAAGACTGGCCCTGTGCAAATAATCAGAACTTCCCACAGAATAAAGTTCTGCTCATTCTGAGTGAAAAAGCAGGTCCTTCATTAACTTTACTGCCTTTTGCTCATGCTATTCTTATGAGAGTAGTCCCCAGATGGCACTGTTTGGCCATTTAATGTGATTATTTCTTATCTGCTTTTTTTAAAGTTCATATGCAATGTAGTCTTTGAAGAAATGCTACAGATTCTTTCCATACAGAGGAAGGGACTGCTTCCTAGGAGCCATGGCTTGATGATGGGATTATTTATTTCTTCTTGCTTTTACAGTCTCTCCCCGCCTCCCCCCCCCAGAAATGGCTTCATTCTTTTTTAATGTCAGTGTTCCACAATTCTCTCCTCTCTAGGAGCCCCTTCCTCCTACGACAGATCTCCTCTCTTGCCTTAGAATGTTCTTCAAGTATTGCAGGCAGCCAGAAGCTGACAGCAAGGCCCTGCTGTACTCGGCTAGGTGGTATATCCTAAAGCATCATACTCATAACCTGCCATCCTTCTTTGCAGCTCCAGATTCCCATACTTACACTGTCAAGGGTGTTTATGTTTCTTTCCTTTTTTTAATGTCTTCTTTTATGACTGTTTCCATTGTTAACTCACACTTCAACTACTTATAGAAAAACCAAGGTGACTTTGATACATTTTTCTCCAGACAGAATTTCAAGCTGGTAAGGGACTTCTAAACTGTTGATAACTACTAAGATTGCTACTGCTATGGTTTGAGAAAAAGCCAAAGAATAATTTTTCTTGTTGCATTCAGTGCTTAGGAAGGGGATCTAGAACCAGATAAAAACAGGGTAGCACAATGGACAGAAATATCTGAGGAGGGATGCCATCCATAGTGGCAGTGAAACCTCTTCTTGGGTGGAAAGAATTAAATTCCTCATCTAATAAGGAAAATTATGAGCTTCAGAAGCAAAGAAAGTAAAGTCATGTTAACACAACAAAATGAGGGAGACAGATTTATAGGTACTCCACTTGGGATTCTGAGGAATAGCTGATTAATAGAAGTCAAAAGTGGCAGGTGCTGACTGCAATAGCCCATTTAGAGACAGGACTGATCTGTGCTGTCCTGTGGATGGTAACTTGTTTACATTTTTACTAGTGATTTTTGGCACAAGAATTAGAACTGGATTATTTAAGGAGATGAGAGCAATCATACAACAAGTACTTCAATAATCCAAAGTGATAAGATTATGGTCCTGAGAACCAGCAGCTAGAATCTTTGTGTTCAGCTGGAAATACATCAGAGGTCATGCAGGTGGAACAAAATGCATGACAGCATGCCATTTACAAAATGATCAGAGAACTAGTGGGGCACAGCTGCGAGAAGATCTTCAGATATATCTTGGCCACTGCCAGCAGAGAGGAAAGAGACTCTCAGGGTCACTTGGGACCTACTGAGGACTTCTTCAAACACTGTGGGCAGCACTGGCCACTTGCAACAATGAAATGAGGCCCAGTGTGACAAACCATAACCTAGGTGAGTGCAGCACAGCCAAAAAAGGCCAAAGCGTGGTGACAGTTTTCTCGACAAAGTTACCAGTGCAGGGGGATGAAAAACCTGCTGGGAGTGAGAGGAGCTAAGCTGGATGACATGAAGTTCTGGCATGTGAACAAGGGATCCTCAATTTGCTGAGGGTGGAAATTCATAACTTCCTAGTAATTGTAATTCATCCTCTTGGAACAACCTAAGAAGCCCAAATGACAACAACATGGATTGTGACTGGTTTAAGGAAACCAGCATGTAAGATGATAGGAAAATGATGAGATGCGGCCCCTTCATCTATTTCCCTGTGCCATTTTGCTTGAAAAAAAAGAGATGTGATTTTTTGTAGTTCATTCTTCCTTGCAGAGTTTTTGGGACTGAGCTTAATCACTGTTACAAGCAAAATAACAGAAAAAGACCCCTCCAAAAACCAAACCAGAGGGGTAAAAACAAGAAAAAAAATATTGACCTGGTATTGTACCTATTATACTGTAGTTTTGGTGTTCTGCCTATGTTGATAATTAAACTCACAGTAGAGTCTGCTGCAGTTTAAAATAGAGTGTGCAAGGAAGACTCCTACTTCAATAAAAGAGGATACACCGATACCTGTCCTAATAATACAGACATTCAAGGAATGGAAAACCTTTCTTATTGAGGGCTGAATAGAAGTCTTCTTGACAGTTTTTGCTTCTTGTTTATAGTAACCCTTGTGCTCATTGAAAGCTTTCAAAATTTATTAAAATGGACACAAAACTACTGGGTTTTTTTCTTTTTCCACTCTCAGGAGCCCTGGTGATCTTTAAACATCTTCCAAATGCTCAGCTGGTTCCAGTGTTGCTGAGACCCAAGTCTCATTCTCCATCTACATTTGGAGAACACAGGCACTGAGAACAGCCAAAGTAAGGGAGAAATCCTGCTTAAGCTTTGTCTCATTTGATGGATATGCCAGAAGCTGTCTTGGAAATTAAAAAAAAAAAAACCTCAGACAGAAAACTTTTTCAGTTTACTAGTGCAGATAAGGTTTACAGCCTGCAATTAGATGTAAGGAGTTCTTATTTTCTCTAGAAATAGGATTTACAGGCTTATAATGCTTCTATGTGTCACTGTCAGTCCATCTTAACAATTTATTCCCCTTATCAAGTACAACGAAGCATGCAGAGAGGCAGCAATGTTGCATGACTTGAGGAGACAGGTGACTGAGTAAGGTAGAGAGGGCCTTTGAAAGGCTGGAAGTGATATTGAGCCCCTCAAGATTTGGGTGTCTCAAGAGCTGAATCAAACTTCACAGTTTTTTTGTTGTTGTCAATCAGTAGATGTAGATCATAACTAGACAGTTATGATTAAGCAATTGCATTGTGAACATTATATGCTTGGCTAGTGATTGTTTTAGGGAAAAGGAAAGGCAATCCCAAGATGAATGGCCTGTCTGGATGAGAGCCACCAGCAGTAAGGTCAGAACTGAGCAGTAACTGGGGGAGAGGTAATTCCAGCAGTGGACCACCAACTCAGTGACCACCTACTCCAAACAGATCCCAGAGTCAGACAGAGGGAAAAACTGCACCTGCAGACTAATTAGCATGGCAAATAGGGGGCTGAGTACTAATTAATGAAAGTTACATAATCTGTAAGCAATGAATCCTGATGTTTGTTTGTTAAAATGTACAAATCATGTAAAGTTTTGATGACTGGGGAGCCAGTCTTTTGTGTGCTCCCTCCTTTGCACAAACCAGAATAAGAGGTAGAAATACCTCGCCTGGGTGCATGAGTTGGTGCTATGCAACATGGAAGGAGCCCACAGTAGGCACAAGAGAAACACTAAAGCAAAATTCTGCCTTATTAGACCTTAGAAATCCATGAGACATCATAATTGGCTCATTTAGGTGGGGGAAGCAAGAGGTCCAGCCATATAAAGAAAGGAAACTCTGGAAAACTTAGATGGTTTAGTTTTTCTGTCTGGCACTGTTTTCTTGGCCTGGCTGCAGTGGTCAGGTGTGAACACAGGTAATTGAAATGTCGTAATGCAGATAGTCTGTCCCAGGATCTTACTTCCCCTGTGTGACACTGCACCAGGCTTGGCCCCCTGTGACCATTCAGACAGGTCAAGTTCCCTCTGATCCTCTATGCTCCTTCACAGGGCAGGCAACAGCTGACAGCTTCCACCCCCCAGAAAACACACCACTCTGTCATTGCAGAAGCAAGCTGGGAAAACCCCAAAATCAATGGTCTTGAAGAGCTAGTTGACTCAGGGCATGGAGGAGAGAGGGCCCAGGTGTGATGACTCTGACCCATGAAGGAGCAGCTAGACTTTTCCCACAGGGGAGGAAATGGGTACATCTGCATGGCAGGCTATTACTCTGCGACAAAGCTATCAGCGCAAGAACACTCTAGGTGCACAGTGCTGGAAGAAATTTATCCTGAAACCATAAACACTTGAAAACCTTTTTCAGAATTTACTGATGCCAGGGCTTGATGATGCTGATTAATTACCCTAGGTGACTAAAGACAGCTAAGTTGCTGTTTCTTCCCCCCTCACAAACACTTCTGCTTTGGATAATTTACCAGCGGACAGTTTCTTGTTTTCCTGATCTCCCTGCAGCCACTAACACATCTTATTAAGGCCCCTTGCATAGTTTCAGCTTCTCCCTTGGCAATGACTTGTCTGTCCAGCGTGAAATTTGACAAAGTGCACACTTAAGTTAGCAAGTGCACCAACAGCCTGCACCCCCAATGCCTGCCAGCCTCCCTCACTCTCTGCTTTCTTAGCTCAGACAGTTGAAGAGTGTCTGAGCATTAAGAGGAGCAGGCTTGTGATGCTGGCTTGGTACAGCACAGCAATTCCCTGCAGTGAAAAGCAACACATAAAGACCTCTCTCCTGGAAACAAATGCATGAGGAAGTGTCAGAGAAGAAGATGGTTTCTAAAATAAGAAGTGCTTATGTTATGTTTTGGTATTTTTTAACAGGGTGTAGTGTTTAGCTAGTAAAAAATACCTAGGCCTAAGGTAAATAAAGGCAGTATCATTGAACACCTGGCACCCGCAGGTAAGTCACTTAAAAATGAAGATTTCGGCTTAGGGAAGGGAAAGATGTGAGGCAAGAAGTCTATGAAGATAAAAAAATGCTTCACTAGGATATTTTAGGAAGGTTATTTTAGTAAAGTCATATGTCATGGAAGAATGCAGCTACATTTCCTACTTCATGGTTGTAATTTTTTATCACCATTGCTTGCAGGGACACAGAAAGAGAGGATTTCTGCAGCATGAGAAATTCTCAGTAGGATAAAGACCATGTGACTAAAGAAGGCCCTATAGCACTAGGTGTATCAGGCAAGCAAGGAGGACTGGAGGGAGTTGAAGTCATCACCTGCATGCTGAGTATAGTGTACTAATGTCATGGAGAAGCAGTAGCTAAGCAGGAAAAGGGACAGTCTGGTTTCTTGCAGTTGCAGGGAGGAGTTGCTGGATTCCCTGGTAACCAAGATGCAAACATTTGGTTGTTTTGCACATGCTTCTGGATGGGATGCTTTGGCACCTGATAGGAAGTCAGCTTACAGAACAGGTAGTTTCCTTGGTAGGGGCACGGACAATGTTTGTTTGCTGTTTTCAGTCATCATTAATCTGGAAAAACCTAGTATCACTGGGTTCCCTGTTCATTACCTCTCAAAAAATAGCTAAGGCTGTCAGGAAGAGCAGGAGAGAGATAAGAAAGAAAGTGGGATTAAAGGAGGGTAAAAGATAAGTAAGATTAGTGGGTAAAATTGTAGGGAGGAGAGATTATGGTTAGTTTTCATGTGTCATGAAAAGATGTTGCTTCAGCTGAGCCCTGACTTGGCTCCTTCTCTCAGAGACTGCTCTGAAGGCTAGATGACTGGCATTACTCTAACTTGTGAAGTCTGCTGACATTTGGGGGAAGTTTCAGGCACTAATACTACCGGAATCAGTCCATCTACTTAAGTGGTTTAGGAAGTTTTCCTTGAGATTTTACTCTTTTTCATTCACGTTTTAACCAGTTCATTTAGACTGAATGAAAAACTTTCCTTAGGTCAGCATTCCATGATCTGTTGTAATCAGCAGCACACATGGCGTTCACGCTCAGTGACCCCAGTTTATGGCTGCGGCTCTGAAAGAACCTGCCTAGGTGAGTGCACAAACGCAGCTCCAAAGCCAGGGCTTTCTCAAGTAGGAATGACTAGTTACATCTCTGTACAACCCTGTGTAGAGAAAGAGGGATGCAGATATTGCTTCTAAACCATGTGAATTTTGAGTGCAAGGCTCTGGGGGAAACTAACAAGCAGCTTCTTTCTCCAATTAATTCTTGCTCTGCAGCTTTGCTTCCCTTTCAAAGCAAGTAATCTCACACTGCGGCAAGTAACAAGTCTGTAGTCTACAGAAACAAACCAGGCTTTGGCTCCCTACAGCTCACCAGCTCAGGGGTTATCTTCTTCAGTGATCCCTGGTTGCCTCAATCGCAAATCCCATAAGCTCTGAAAGCAGGGTTTCCAAAATAGCTAAATCTGAAGGCAGACTTCTGTGCATGTGTGCATGTGTGCACACGTGCGTGTGTGCACAAAGACAATCAATTATTTGATGTGGATAAAATTATTGAATTATTTCTTAGCATGTTTGTTTTCTTTTTCCTATGTGAAGAAATTTCTGATTAGTCTCAGATTCCAGAAGCTGGGTTTACAATGCAGTGCTTTTGCTTTGACTTTTGCCTCAGCAACTACAAATCTCTGGAGGCTTTGCAGTGCATCAGAATGGGGGAGGGAGAGTCACACTTCAGCAGACAGTCTTTTATAACCTTTTCTGATGTTTTACTGTGTCTTAAATACAGCAGAGACCTGACATACATTCAAATTGTCATGTACTGAAGAATGGAGAAATGATAGGAGAGAAAAAATTACTCTGTGTCCTTCTGAATTTCTAAGTACATCACAGTGCTTTCAGAGTGTCAGATCACCTTGGGAAGTCTCATTTTTTATTACAGTTTCACTTAATTTTGAATTAATTCTTCCTCACACCCCTTGCATGTAAAAATGTTTGCTTTTGCTTATACATGCCAATTTTGCCACTGTCCATAGTCTTGCTCCACTTGTGCATTCCCCAATACAATATTAAATGTATTAGGGACAAGTTTAAGAGGTATCACTGATTACAGAAAAGAGATGGTTGTTTAAACCATTGGCAGGAGGTGCTCACATACATGACATTGTCAGTGTCAGAAGAGATATGCAGGTTTCACATAAACACACATATTCAGATGTGAAATCCTGTTAAATAGGCCCAGAGAGGCAGTTCAAAAAGCAAGGTGGTGAGCTGCAGATACCACAACTTATCAACAGCAGGTAAACAGGGCTGAGAGCAAAACTACAAGGGAATTATTCAAAATAAAGCTAAGTAAGAGAACAGAAAAATTGGAAAAAAAAAAACCTGAGAAAACTGACTGCATATTGTCTGTATTTGAAACTAGAGGAGAAGGGAAGATAGGGGCTGTGTTTTTAGTCAAATTGTGACACATAAGAAGTGAAAGAATCAGGAGCAAAGCAGCTGGAGAAGCAGACATGCTGAGTGCTGGCTAATGGGCGTGTTGCATTAAGGGGTGGCATAGGACACAGAGACTGTTGGAAGGGGGTGTGCTCTTTGCTAGTTGACTCAGTAAAGAAAAGCCTGAGGGATGCCAGAGCAGCTAACAGTATCACCTGGCTGTTTTAAATGCCGGTGGCAATCGCGCTCAACAAAATGTGTTCCTACTGGTTCCTATATTCACCTGTAGAAGACAAGGCTTGGTTGGCTTTCAGTCTGCTGATTTCTCAGCAGATTTGGGAAAATGCCTCTAGAGAGGCCTCTGCACAGAGCACTAAATTCCTTCTTCTTCCTCAACAGACAGAGATGTAAATTTGCTTGAGTGGCTCTTCACAACAGCAGCAGCAGCAACATGCTCTCCTGCAGAGAAAGATGCAAATTCATCTCCCACAGGGATTGGTTGTACCATGTTCTAAAATGTTTGCTGGCTCCGATGAAACAAAAGCCTTCTGAATCACACGAAGTGCACTATAACGCACCTTTACAGACATTCTGGCATGAACCTTTAACCTTCCAAAGACCATTGAAGTCAGCCAGTACCCCCTGACATGAATTGGTGCACACAGATTGTGTGCTTACAAACTGGGAAGCACACAAACACTTCCTCTGAATGCTCATGAAATCACCAGCTCTCAGGGCATAAATGTGTTATGCGCAACAGAGGGGGTTATACCCAAGAGCTTGTAAAACGGCCACAGCAGTGCACAGCAGTGATTGTCAATACATTATGTTGTAACATGCTTGTAGGCTCACAGACAGACAGATTTAAAGTGTGATACAACGCTCAGGATTCTTCCTGCATCTGACCCCTGCAGTTAAGAGCTACAGTAATGGACTTGAAAGCATGTTGCTGCAAGAACTTGCCAAATGGCGATGGTACTCCGTAAACGCCCAGCGATAGGTCCCAGAGAGTGTGAATCATGTGCTAGATGCTGTTTTTTATGTCTGTAGAGAAATCCTTTTTCCTGAATGCAGAAATTCTGATCTTCTGTGGGAATTTGAAGGTTTGAATGACAGGAGAAAGATGCAGTTTGGGGAATTTCCACTTACTGAAAGGCAAAGTAAGCTTTACACATGAAACAAAAAGAAGACAGACATTTCTTAGATGCTGTTTTGTGATGCATAAACATTGCTTACATTAGGTTGCTTTATATTTGTTAGGCAACCTTTCCTAGTTTCTGGTTGGAGAGTCTCACTAATTCAAGGTTTAAAGGAGAGGGAAAATACCCGTAAAAAAGCAACCAATACAGCTTCTCTTGGACGCACAAATAATGTAACTATAGGGCATACTACCTAAAGCCATTTTAAAGTTTGAATACAATGGCCCAAAGTTGCTTTTTGCCATGTCCTACTGTTTCAAGCAACATTCCTTGCATGTTTTTTTTTTCTGTTTCATTGCACTTCTCATAATCAGCTGGAGTTAATTACAGAATACTGACTTTCATGGGCCTTCAGAGTTGTGCTTCTCCAAAGAAACAAGTGAATAGTGGCAAAAATGCAATTTCTTTAAAAAATAATGGGTTTGGATAATATCAAGAAATGAAAATGCTGTCAGTATTCTCAGTAGAAACATGAAGTGGTAAAAGTGGCCAGAAAAAGCAGTCAGGTAGCCTAAAGGTAGCATAGTGCTCAGGGATGCTCATACATAAAGAGCATGAATCCACAGGACTCAGGCTCCTTGATTTTTTTTCTTTGTATTTGGAGACCCTGCGAAAGGCCAAATACAAAGCTTTTATCCTGAACCCATTCTCACGTGCTTCTCACATCACAGCAACTTTGCCTTGTGGCAGGTGTTGCAAAGCCCAGAATTAACAGCTGGCCAGTGTAACTGGCAGTAAAACAACAAATTGGCCAACTGCAGCAGGGAAACATTTCTCAAAGCACAGTACAATGCATTTGGCCTGTGTTTACACAAAACAGATCATGCTTTGTGCTGAGGGAAAAGACCCAGTGGGAAAACCGCCCTGGAATCTGCTCTCATGGTTCTTGCAGGGTCACACGGGAGCACAGGCACACAGCTGTGGGGGGTGGCTGCAAACAGGTGCCGTGCCAGCGGCAGACTATGGCTTTGTCCCGAATGACCACACGGAGACACGTCCCGGTGTAAGTGGAAGTGCAGCTGGCAGGGTGTTGTGCTTCTCAGGTCAGGGAAAACGTGCCACTCACAGGTAAAGGCTAGGACCTGTGTACACTGCAGAAACATGTGCCACATCTTTCCAGCACAGTGGTGGGCCATACAAAAACTGCCTGGGTAGAAATAAGGAGCAGTTTTCTTTGGGAGAATGAAATTTTGAGGCTATCTTCCTATTTCAGTATACATAGCGAGACCAGTATAAACTCTGCTGTACTTTGCAGAGTGTCTTCAGTTTCCTTTTTCAGAAAATTTAAGTTTAAAACTTATTCCTCCTCATCTTCTGACATGATCTGCCTGCCATAGTCCATTCCAACGGAAAGATTAAGAGAGATTACTATCCAGTTTTATTAAGAGGTGTGTGTTCGGGCGGCGAAAGATTTTGCTTGCCAAACACCCGCAGCAGCCACTGTCCAGGACTCCTTCCTGCCCGGCCAAGCACTCTTTGCTACAGCAATCCGTCAAACCTTCTTTCCTCTCCCGCCGGGGAACGCGGGGTCGGGACGCGGGGTGGGGGGTACGATGTGAAGTTGGATCGCAGGTGTGGGACGCGCGACCGGGATGCGAGAGGGGCAAGCGGGGGCAGGAACGCAGAGACCGAAAGCGCAATAGGACGTGAGCGCCGCAGGCGAATTGCGGAGACCAGACGCGGATCCAGGAGGCGGATCCGGAGGCGGCATGCAGAAGCCGGAGGTTGGTCCGGAGGCGGGTCCGGAGGCGGCACGCGGGTCCGTGAGGCGGGTTGTGGGGGCGGAACGATGGGCTGTACTTCCGGTTCGGTGTTGCTGTTACGTGCTCGCGGAGGGGCTGCCGGGCCGCTGGCCAATAGCGAGGCTTGGCGGAAGAGCGCGCTGGTCGCTGGTTGGCGGGTGGCGGACGGGAGGCGGGGCCAGACGGGCGGGGCGGGCGCGCCGCGGGTGCCGCCCCGCAGAGCCGGCGCAACGCCGGCCGGGGCGGGCCGAGTCGGGTCAGGTCGGTGCTGCTGTCGCTGGTGCCGAACCAGGATGCGGCTGCGCTCGGGGGTGTTCGCCTCCTGCTGCCTCCTCGTGCAGGCCTTGGGCGTCGCGCTATTCCTCCGCGGCTTCTTCCCGGTGCCCGTCAGGTCCGTGCCCAGCAGAGAGGCCCGCGCGGACCCTCCCGCCGAGCCGGCCCCGCCCGGCCCAGGTAACGTGAGCAACTACCGGGCGCGCCCGTCGCGTGGTGTCGCGGAACATCTTTCTATAGCGCCCTCGTGTTTCCCGACCAATTTCCCGAGTAGCTTAGAACTTAACTGGTTTTCACGTAGTTGTGGATCACAGGCAGAGGTACCTGCTCGCAGTCGAAAAGCCTCAAGTGTCAGCTGTCATTTTTTGGAAAGGTGTGTTTTCCTGTCGTTTTGTTTCCCTCTTCCTGACTCTGATGGAGCCGTGATACCCGGTCCTGTTCAATGGCACATTGCTTGCATTAAATGATGCCGCCTCAGCTAAAACGCCTCAGGCTTTTCCTGTGATCATTCACTGGCTGTGTTGTGCCCGAGATTCATTGTTCATTGATGTTTCTGTGGTGTGTGAGTGTCTTAATGCTACCTCAGTGAGAGTTTTAACACCTCAGTAGTGACAAAGCAACTGTAGTAATGCAGGTTGCACTATGTACAGTATTGCCATCCATCACTGTTTCTGTGAAATCACTGTCTTTACAGGTCCTGCTCCGTTCCAGAGCTGGATTTGTGAAACCAGAATTTTCAAGAATCTTTTTCAGAATTTTCAAGAATCTTTTTAAGGAGCCTGTAGAGGATGTGTTAATAAAGTAGTTGTCTCATATGTTCAGTCACAAATTGTATTAAAGTAATGTGAAGAGGACTGTGTGCTTGACGGACTGTTTTTCACCAGTTTGGAGCTTGAGGGGTGAAACTTCTGGTTCAATTGGCAGCTAGATTGAGTTGTATTTTGCTCATACAAAACTCTTGATTACTGTTAATTCTTCTGAAGTGTGTGACGTTATGCCTGTAGGAACAGGCTTACTTAAATTGTGAGACACGGTGGAGAGAACAGAAGGTTGTGTGGTTTAGAGTGGTGTGCTGGTATTGGTTATGCAGGAATACTGAAAGAATCTAGTCTGGTAACAGACTGAGTGGTTTCTGCTGAAAGGCCAGTAGCTGGAGTTTACCAAGACTATCACAGATATTTGAAAAATGCAATATTTCACTCACTGCTGTGAGTGAAATCACATTGCATTCACATGTGATTGTTAGCAGAAGATTAATGTAGACTGTTTGGGTGGGAAGGCGATGTCAGACAATTTGGTTTTGGAAGGACTGATTTGTGTTGAAGAGTGGAAGTGTGTGCCACAGAGCTCTACAAGCAGTTTAAATTTAGGCATATCATGAGCAAGTCTAGGTGTAGTAGGCAAAAGTGGAGTGACAGTAGAAAAATGCTTTCATTCTGTAAGTAATGGTTACAGTATGCTTGCAAAGTGATGTCTGGATGATATTGTCTAAAGGCAGGGTATTGCTGCCTAAACCATGATGCAGAAGGCTTTCAACCTACTTTAGACCTATTCAGAAAAGAGTGTTTCTCCTGCTTCTTTAATTCCTGAAAGTTTCATTTTGTGAGTCCTGACTGCTGTTGAGTGCATGCTGTCGTGGCTCTAAGAAGGCTTGATACAAATGCTTGCAGCACATTATCGTAATAGGTTCTTGGTAGAGAACCTGTGGTTTTCTTCACAGAAGGTCAGGTTCATTTAGAATAACTGTTTTCTAAGTAACCCTGGCAGAGATAAATAAGCATGCTGCTTGGCAAGACTTGGACAATGTGTTGCTTTAGCTGTCTTACAGTAAATATTTTCACATGGCTTGTAAATGATTCCAAATTAATTTGAACTTCTCAACAGTTGGGCTTTCTGATAAATCACATTGCAGGAGGAATTTAGGAGTAGGGCATATGTATCTGTGATCTGAACATTTTTGCTGTCCAGCAAGCTTTCTTTCATTAAGCAGTGGATAGGGAAAAGATGTGACTAAGAGAACATCTGGTGGTGCCTTCTTGTTTTTCATGGAGAGCCAAAGCATGCCTGATAAGTTGATAATTCAAGTCCTGAAAAAACCAAAATTATCAGTTTAATTAGGATTGCTTGCAGTCAGTATTTTGTTTTTGTTGAGATTTCCTTCTTCTCCCTGCTGTGTCCTCCTCCCCCATTTCCTGATCTGGAAAAATCACTAGCAGTAACTAGTCTTTGAATGTCAGTTGGTTGATGCTTATCTGTGTGACCCCAAAATAAAATTTCTGAGGTTGTTTTTGATGTTGCTGTGTTAGACACACCATTATCTGCAACCTGTCCAAACTGTCGACCACTTTTGCAGAAAAAACCTTTACTCTGAAGGACTGTAAAACCCCTAACACATTTATATAACACATTTACAGAGCAGTCGATTCAACACGATGGTGTCTGGGTAGAGGCCTGTGCGTAGGATACGTTTTACTTCCATTTTGCCCTTCTGTGTTTTTTCCTGATAGAGAAATGAGACCTGTAGAGGTTGGAGCAAAAATGTTGCTGTAAGAGCTGAATGTCAGTCACCATGTGTACCAAGTTCAATGCAGATGAAGAGTTGCTGTAGTCAGAATTAAGTCCATGCAAGAGAAAGAGGTGGACTTGAAGGCATGGTGTTGCCTACTGCTTCATGCACAGCAGCATTTTTCTTTATCCACCTGTATATTCAGGGAATTCTGGAATTGGATTTTGGCCCTGCAGCTGCCATCACTGAAGTAGCCTGTCATACAGTCTTCTACCTTGAAAGGAGTGAATGTGCATAAATCTGTTGGATTCAAGTTTCAGTGAAATTGTCTCTTTCTTTGTAATCTTCCTGTTATCTTACAGTGAGATTTCGTACAGAGGCATTGTTTATGTTGTGATGTGCAAAACTGAGTATTAGCACAGGTGAATGCTATGTCTTTTTTCTAGCAGAAGTTGTATGTCAGATACAATTAGTTCAGCTTTACTGAAGTAAAAAGAGAGAAGGTAGCAGCTATTACTTTGAATGCTCTCCATTACAAAGCTTTTCCTTAGTTTTCTCAATTTCATGTCACACATTCCTTTCACATCATATTTTACTTCCTAAAGGTGATATTGGAGTTGTTGTGTTATTCCTGTGCTGGATGGCTTCAAAACTCATCTTCTTCAGATTACTTCTCAGGTTTGCTGTCTGCAGCTTCTTGTTTCTGGGTGTAGAATTAATAAAGAAGTTGAAAGCACTCATTTATGTGGTGAAGTTGTCCTTTAACTTCCATCTTGTCTTCGGTAAAATTTTTTGGTGACTTTTATATGCCCTGTTTTTGTTGCTTAGGAATGCTTTCTAACTGGACAGAGATTCCTCCACCGCTTTTCAAAAAAGTTGTTATTGTGCTGATAGATGCTTTGAGAGATGATTTTGTGTTTGGACCCAAAGGTAAACAATTCATGCCGTATACTACTCAAGTTGTTGAAAAAGGGACTTCCTACAGTTTCATTGCTGAAGCCAAGCCACCCACTGTGACTATGCCTCGAATTAAGGTAAGTGGGTTTTTTTTCTATCGTTTCATTGGAGAAGCTTTTGAAGTATGAGGTGTTTCATATGGTTGAGTTGGCATAAAGGACATGTGTGTGGTGTTGATGCAATCTATGGCTGAATGTCTCTTTGCTGTAGTAGTGCATATGATAGACTCCTGATTTGCTGTGGGCAAGAGGTTAAGGACAGGTAAGGCCCTAGTCCAGGATTAAGTGATCGATGTAGCCTTTTTATTGGTAGTCATGGGAAGGCAGTAGTCTCTTAGTTGTCCAGTTTTCCAGAGGTCTTCTATCTAGAAACATTTTTATTGTATTTCTCTGTGTTCTTGTAACTTCTGAGAGAAAATCCAGTTTAGTATAAAATTGTTATGTCATAGAGATGTTTCTGAAGAGTTTAAAAAGGAAATTCTGCCAAGTTCCAGGTAAATAAAAGATGAATTGTGTTGATGTCATCAAAATACTAGATCATCCAGGCTTGTCAGTGGTAGATCTGAGTAACACCTCTGTGCACTGAAGAGGCCGAGGCAGTGCTCAGTGGTAGGCTAACTAGCAGGAGAGTGAAGGAGAGATAGTCTGGTAACTCTTTATAGGTGGACTTCAGTGCTTCTTCTAGAAGTTTCTTACTTACTGTTTTGAAGGTACTGTTGTTGTTAATGTTGAGTCAGTTTACTTACACCTACATTGTCTTCTGGTGGTTTAATGACCAGCAAACATCAACTGTTTGATGAAAAGACTGAAAGTCTTTTTTTCTGTCCATTAATTGAGACAGTAATATTTTTACTTTCTGTAAAGCAGTAATCACATACATCAACTAGCACTGTGTTGTGGCAGATGAGGTTATGTGGCAAGACAGCTTGTGTTCTTTTACTTTGTTATATTTCCTTCCCAAAAATATGATTTGTCTGCCCTCTGGCTTATTCCTTCCTCCCATAGCTACTGTCTTCTGAGCACTGGAAGTTTCCTGTTTAATGTGTCTCTTTACTTCTTTTATTAGGCTTTGATGACAGGTAGCATACCTGGTTTCATCGACGTTGTTGTGAACCTCAATTCTCCAGCTCTCTTGGATGACAATCTGATATGGCAGGCAAAAACAGCTGGGAAAAGAATCATATTTTATGGTGATGATACTTGGGTCAAATTGTTCCCAAAGCACTTCGTGGAATATGATGGAACAACATCGTTTTTTGTGTCAGACTTCACAGAGGTGAGAGGTTTTGTATGAGCCCATGTTAAATGAAGTTAGTACAGACAGTGTCAGTTTCTGAGAATGAGTGAATAAAGCAACCCTTGTTCTGAGATATTCACCTGGCAATTAAATAGAAATTGAATTTGTATGTCATTTTGCTGTGGGTGCTGTAAAGGTAAGCATTTGAATCCCTCATGCATCTGCTGTAAAAAGTGTTGGGATGATACAGTAATCATTAATTTATCACTGTGTAATTTAACTAAACATGCCATTTTCTCACAAAACTTGTTGTGGTTGGAAGTTAGACTAGTTGCTTTGTTTAAAAATTCTACTATCCACATTTTCAGTTTGCTATCAGATATTTTTAATTAGTGCAATCTTTAAGAGGTCCGTTAATATATTAGCTTGGTGTCTTAAAGGTATACTTTTATAGTATTGCATCACTTTTGTAATTGCAATAGGAGCAGTGTTTATGTTGTGAAAGAGGGAGCATAGAAAGTAAGTGAAACAAATGCTGATAATTTTTACTCTGGGCACATTAGAAGAGTAAATGCTTTGACAAATTTACTTCATTTTTGAACCTTTATCATTTTTAAAATCTCAAGCCATTGACCTGCTGGTACTGACTGAAGTATTTTATTATTTAAGAAAGTTAGAAAGGTCTAATGTGAATTGAAAGACATGCTTAATTGATTATATTGATGAGACTTGCAAAAGCTTCTACCTGGAGTAAAAAGTACAAATGTTCTACTAGATCTGTGGTTATGTGGCTCTCAAACTCTTTATTCAGTCCTTATGCTGTCTTAATGTAGTGTACTAAACACACAGCTTTTTACTGTTCTTTTGGTAGTTATATACAGACTCAACAAAGTAGTATCACATGGGAAATATTGTAGGGTTTTTTAATAACTGAAGAGAATATATGCAACTAAAAACGTGTTGTCAATCTAAGCAGGAAAACAGTTGAGTTAGTTGAATAGTACTTTTCAGTTTTTCTTTCTCACTATATTGTCAGTTCTTTTACTCATAGCAAGTTCCATCTTGTGTTTGCACGCTAGCAAAAATGGAGCTGAGAAATTATGGAGCTTCCCATAGTTAAACTGAGACATTTTGTTGTACTTGTGATATGATGTATCACATGTGAAGTGACAATCTGGAGTGTGCAGGGTGAAAGTGACTGAAAAGTTCTTGGGACAGTTTTTAAAAGTTTCTGTGGAAGCTTGGCAACCAGTTTGCCTTGTCTGCATGTAATCTGGTGTGTCCTTACCAGAAAAGATTAAATGGGGTGAAGAATCTATTTTGTTAGACAGATATATTTGAATGCCTGACATTGAACTAATAAATTTTTTTTCTTGTTAACATTGCCCATGTAAGCTCATCAACTTCTATGGAATTTTCATGGGTAGTATATGGTTAAATTTTTTGTGCTTTTTAAAAGAGGGAAGTTTTTTTTTACCTTGTAGTTGTTTTCCTTTTCTTTGAGGTTGACGATAATGTTACCAGACATTTGGATAGAGTGTTAAAGAGAGAAGACTGGGATCTCCTAATACTGCATTACCTGGGGTTGGACCATATTGGTCATATGACTGGGCCAAACAGCCCATTAGTGGGACCAAAACTTCGTGAAATGGATAACATACTGAAGAAGATTCATGTTTCCCTTCTTTCAAAGGTAGTACAGTTTCTTCTTGGGTCAATGTCTGTTAGTTGTGGACTGACATTAAAATGCTTGCTGATTGTTATTGTTAGCTTCTTTATTCATAGACTAAAGTGTGTATTCTGTTCTTTGCTTTCCTGGGCTATTTCCCAGCGTAGTATTTTTAAGGATTTGGTGGGTGACCATAGTAACATCTACTAACAGCCTCTTCTGGGCAGCTGTGGGAAATAACATTCTCTTGATGTGCAGGAAGAGGAGAGGAATGCCTGCCAAAGTTCTCTCATCACTTGTGAATTAAAATGGTTGTTGATATGCTTTCAAGTAATGAAATTCTGCAGAAGGAGGAATGGGCATGTGTAGCTAATGGCTCTGATGTCCAGAATTATGAAGGCATACGTAATTCTTAGATAGTTGATAAATTCAAATGGAAGTGGTGGTCTTAATCTGCATTATTTTATGGTAAATGTAGCACATCTGAATCTGTTTTTAGATTTGTAAATACTAGTTGTCACTTACCTAAGCAGTCTGGATACTGCAATACCAAGTCCTAGTTCCAGGTGGCCTGAAGCTCTTTTTATTGTTTGTTTTTGGCTACTGCAATTCAGAATAGCTGATCATAAAATTTTAGTAATATTTTTAGTCAAGTAGGTACTATAACATGAAAAGAAAGGTTAAGTCCTGTGTGTGGAAGTTCCAGGAATGTTAGAGTTGTTTTTCTGCTTTTTAGTATCTTTGCTTTTGCCATTTATATTCAAGCCTTTATCTCTGTTTTAAAATACAGACATAATAAAAGCACTTTATTTTTTGGATAGCATGTGTACTGGTAATAACTAGAGATGATACAAAAGTACTTTGTTGTTGAATGACTGTTCATTTTCTGCCGCTTTGATTTGTTATCTCAAAATTCTTGGACAGGCCTCACTTAAGTTTCTGTTTCTCTTTATTCAGAACCATACACTTCATTCAACATCATTCTTCAACAATCATGATCAATTAGTCTTCATTGACTGTTAGATTTATATCCCAAATCAGTCAGATTTCAATCCCTAAAGCCGCTGGGAAACTGTCAACCATTAGAAACAGGATTATTTTTTAATATTGAATTGATATTATGTTAGTATTTACAATATTAGTAATTTGGCATTTATATTAAAACTTAGTGAAGCTGAGGGAATGAAGAGGGGGATTACTCCTGTGTTAATGATGCTCTTCTGGGACTCCTGATTTTCTTCTCATGGTGATAGCCTTTATTTAATCTTCCAGAGAGTTTCTTGTAACTCTATAAATTCAGGGGTTTTTTAAAAACTTTTTTTGTGCCCTTTTTTTTTTTTTTTTGCTAAGATACTGGCAAGCATGTTATATATGAATATGCCTTAACTATTACTGAGTTACACTTAATTGCAGTGATCTCTTATTATCTCCCCCAGGGTGAGCAAGTTTCAAAACTGAAGTTAATTTTGAGGCATATTTGAGGATGTTTGAAAATGATGAAGATGGTGAAATTATATAAATGAATTGTGTTTGTATGGTAACTTAGTTTTTTTTTTTCTGTGATTGGCAGGAGGAAGTGTCTCTTCCCAATTTGTTAGTTGTTTGTGGGGATCATGGAATGTCTGAAACAGGCAGTCATGGTGGTTCTTCAGAAGGAGAAGTGCACACACCACTACTGTTTATCAGCTCTGCTTTTGGGAAGAGAAGTGGTAAGGATCAAAGAAGCATGACGTTTTTTAGAACTGTCTTAGTTTCAGATGGAATAGAGTTAATTTTCCACTTAGTGGCTTGTACAGGACTGTTTTCTGGATTCAGTATGAGAATAATGTTGATAACAGACTGGTGTTTTGGTGTTTACTCTGAATCAAGGACTTTCCTGTTTCCCATGCTCAGCCATTGAGCAGGTGCAAAAGGAGCCATTAAGGAGCATAGCAAGGACATTTGACCTCAACTGGCCAAAGGGATATTTCATGCCATGGAATGTCATTCCTAGTATATAAACTGGGGCTGCCACTCACTGCTTGGGGATGGACTGGACATCGGTCAGCAGAGGGTGACAAATTTTATTGTGAATCACTTGTTTCTCTTGGGTTTTATTCTTCCCCTGTCTTCTTTTCATTACTATTATTAGTATAATATTTAATTTTGTTTCAGTTATTAAACAGTTCTAGTCTCAACTCACGAGATTTACCTTTTCTTTCTCCTCCCCACCAGGATGGGGGGTGTGAGTGAGGGCTGCATGGTACTTGGTGTAAGGCTCCAGTAGATACCAGTGCATACTGTACTCTAATAGGATGGGAACACTACTACTGTATATAGCTGTAACAAGAATAGCAATAATAATTATGCGTAGATTATAGTAGTTGTTATTGTAAGGGAAAGAGGGGAGAGAGAGGAATAAAACCCAAGAGAAACATGTGATACACAATGCAATTGCTCACCACCTGCTGATTGGTGCCCAGCTCACCTTCAAGCAACAATCCACAGCCCCTAGTCAACTCCCTCCGGTTTGTATACTGGCTACGATGTGCTATGGTTTGGAGTATTCCTCAAAGCAGTTCAGGTCAGCTGCTCCAACTGTGTTCCCTCCCAACTTCTCATGCTCGCTGGCAGAGCACAGGATGTGGAAAAGTTCTTGATTTAATGTAAGCCCTTCTTACGAACAGCTAAAACATCAGTGTGGTATCAACATTATTCTCATACTGAATCCAAAACATAGCCCCTGTATCAGATACTAGGAAGAAAATGAACTCTGTCCCAGTTGAAACCAGGACAAGAACACACTAGCAACTCTTAGTTTATATTATGCTAGAATTCTTTTTGAAAAGTGCTTTCGTTTGTTTTACATTTATTTGGGAAGCCCATTCTGTGTGATCTAAAACTCTGGTTTCAGCTAAAGTTAGCATCTGTATCTTGGTGAAATCGAGAATCGTGAATGAAGCTTTGTAACCAGTGAGAGAATTGTGTATTTCTGAGATGATAATCTTTTACAGCACGGTCCTATCCAAATGTTGAGTGCTAATGAGATCTGTTGTCAGAATATTGGGCTAATGGTAAATGAATAGGTGTAGATCCAAAATCCTATTTGAAGTGGGTTAAAACTGTGTCTTTCATGGCCAGAATATTTCCTTGGCCTCTATTATTCTCTCTCAGACAGCTAGGATAGAAGAATGAAAATTTCTCACACAAGTCCCCCAGAAGGAGGAAGAAAGCCCTTGGGAGACTAGAGACTATTGGAAATAGGATTATTTTTTAACATTAAATTGATCTGACCCTTGTGAAAGGGTGAGAGGTGATGGCACTGATAACATGACTATTGATTGCTAAGTCTTAAGGATAGAATATGGACCATGAGTTTGTTTACTGTACAGGCTGCTTAATTTTATATAATTGATGTGAGTTCACATGGTTCTAAAGCTGATTTTCTACTTGTAGGTAATGACAAAAACCTAAAACCAGACAGTTAAAGGCAAGAGGCAATAAAGAAATGGGGTGGTAGAGAATCTTTAATCTACTTTGTAGAGTTGTGCTTAAACAAACTTGACTGAGTGGATCGGTGGAATACAGTTATACCAGGAGTGAATATTTTCTCAAAATAATACTCCCTTCTGCTTTTCATTCGGCCACTTGTTCATTTCCATGTGATTTCTTTTCTTCTAAAACCTGTGTGCAGAGACTTGTTTTATTTATCTTGCTGGAAGTTCCTGCAGCACGGTGGAGGTAGATTTTCCTGTTGTTTGTAAAGTTGTTATCCAGCTGCAGTAGAAAGCACTGCTTGAGGAGTCCTTGACCTCTTCTCAGGTCTGTAAACAAAACAAAGTCAAGAGTGGATCAAAACTCTTGGCTAAATTTTTATTTTATGAGTTTCACTAGCATGTGTTGACGGCCAGGCCACAAGAGTATAGATCTGTAAATGCAGTCTCCTGTTCATTGGAATTAGTTTCTGTGAGGTTTAACCTGAATGAGAAGTTCTTACAATTCAGTGAAATGTATCTATTTACCTGTCTTTTGGGATAGCATTTGTGATTTCTAATGCCTTTGTAAATATCCAGCAGTTTACTTTTCATTGGTACAGTAATCAGGATTCTAGTGACTGCTCCTTATGATCCTACTGTAAACAAAATGTACTGTGGTTAATTTGGTAGACCTCAAAATAGTAATCCTGTGGGCTTTTTACATTTAGTATGCTGTGAGAGTATTACTTGTATAGCTTTCTACAGAGATGTGTCACCCATGATTGGCTAAATGTGTTTGGGTAGTTTGGCTTTTTTTTACCAGTTAAGAACTTGCCTTTAAAGATAAAATCTGAAAACTGCTGACATACAGGCACTCACGCAAAGAAGCTTTACGGATTATAGATGGCATTCTGTACAAGTATGGGATTAATCAGAGCTAGATGAGAAATCAGGCAAATTTTAATGCTCTTAAAAGCAGCCTTGAGAGGAATGAAGACTATATAGAATTCTTTCTATACTGCATTTAAGTCAAAACACTCAATGCTTGGAGTTACAAAGAGGATGAAATAAAAGCATATAGAAAAACACTGTTACATAACTAGTTCAGCATGAAAAGAAACAGCTGGCAAAACAATCTTAAACAGATGGTTCCTTATGTTAATAAAATCATTCATGTCTGTAGATTTCTGTGGGACTGAAGGCTAATCCTGATAACTGCAGTAAGTTAATGGAATCTTACACAGGACCCTTAAAAAATCACTAGGTTTTCCTGCAGGTAGCCATAGATTTGGAACCTCAACATTCTTTACCTGCTGTCTAATTCTGTTTTCCTAGCAACATGATATTAATTAAATCTTGAGCTGTTGTCATTATATCAAGATGCTTCTGGAATGCTGTCAACATTATTTTAGGTTCTCATTCTTTGTTCATATATTAAATAGACCTACTGCAGTGCTTTCTATTATTTCTAATGTTAAAGTTACAAAACTGTCTTAGGATGTAGGCTGCAATTTGATATTAAGGTGATGTCCTGGACCATCTGTTTTCTTACTTCTACTTGTATAACATTTATTTTATGTTTACAGTAGTTATTAGCGTTGAAGAATGGCACTGGCTAAGAATTTAATAAATATTGGATTTACAGCAGCAGAGGATAGCTGAGAAAGATCAGTCAGCTCTCTGTAGACCACTTAAAATAGCTGATCTAACACCAATGAAACAATTTTGAATCTAAAAAGGTGCCAGCTGTCTCTGGAGAAATAGAATGGGCTTGTTATTGAAACACTTCTTTTCCTCTCTCTTTCTCTTTTTTTGTTCGTTCTAGCTCCTCCAGCCCAACCTGAGCATGTGCAGCAAACAGATTTAGCTAGCACACTGGCAATAGGTCTTGGCCTACCAATTTCAAGAAACAGTGTTGGGAACCTTATATTGCCAGTTGTTGGAGGCAAGACAATGAGAGAACAGCTACGTTTTGTGCACTTGAATGGGTTCCAGCTTAGCAGATTGCTGCAAGAGAATACGCCTGCATATGAAAAAGGTAAATTAGCTAAAAAATGTTGCAGATATACTAAAAGGAGATTGTTTATAAAACAGTTTGGACTTTTAAATTCAATAGTATGACATTGCACTGCAAGTTAGCTATTCTTTTGAGAGCAGTATTCAGAGCAGTTGTACTGAATTAAATCTTTACTGCAACCTACTTTGATATACTGC
Source organism: Camarhynchus parvulus (assembly GCF_901933205.1). Lineage (NCBI taxonomy): Eukaryota > Metazoa > Chordata > Aves > Passeriformes > Thraupidae > Camarhynchus > Camarhynchus parvulus. Next base: position 29,315,817 of record NC_044601.1, on the reverse strand, counting down.
TTCTAATTTTTTTAATGACTACTAATATTCCTAGTTGGCAAAAGAGCAAAAATAATGATGGAGTACGATTAAAGTAAAACTGCCAGTGTAGTTAAATCTCAGTGATTTCATAACTGCTCTTTCTGAGGTGTTCTATATAGGGCACTGACTCTGAGCTATTTGGAGAATTAACACAATGGACTGAGTTTTCTAGTTTAAATAAAAAGATGCTTCAAGTAAAGCTGGGAGATAATTTAGGGTAAGTTATCTTTTTTTTTTCATTTTTATGTATTTACTTGAAATGAGAACCTAGAGAACTGCTTATTAAAATGCAGGAGAGTGTGTGTGTGTGTTTATTTGGAGGAAAGAATTAAAAACAAGTAGAAAAAATAAACCAAACCTAGCAAAACGTTGTATTTCATTAGGAAGCATGATACAAACTGCAGTATAAATAATGAATATGATAATTTTGTTAAAAAAATTGAGTCAGGGGGTGAAGGAGAATATTTTACCATTGACATTAGGTGATGTTGTCGTAAAGTGACTCTGAAGCTTGTCAGTTGATTTGTAATCTGTTGAATTGTTAAAATAACTAGATGAGAATGCAGAGGTGTTGTACTGCTAGGAATAATTAAAGTGGATACCAATGTAGATTTTAGCAAAATGATTCTTCTAGGTCAAGAATCAATTATCTTTCAACATCACAGCTTCTAATCATAATTAAACCTTGTCCAGGAATCTCAACAGAACAAATTCTGCTTGTAGCAACAAGATGCCTGTAGTAGGACCCATGCTCCGTCTCTTGTGGCATTTTTCTTCTGCACAAATTTCTTCACTTAACCCAGTTGTGTCAAGTGAGGAACTTGCCCTGTTGAGGGGTTTCAGGATATGACTGTGTTGCTGAAAATGCCATCACAAAACTCCATCTGACAGTATTTCTGCAAACACTGATGAACCAGGCTGGAGTTTCTACCAGCTTCTTGTTTATATGTTCATTTTCATTTTATTTTTTGTCTGGGAACAGTTTAATTTCAACTTGTAGCTTTCATCTGAGAAATGAAGGTCAAAATTGCTGAGGATAAAAATGTGAGAAATTTTTATGGTGCTTGCTTGTGACTGCAAACTTATTAGAGGTGCTACCATGCTGGAAAGAGTTTGGGAGGCAAAGCACCCACAATGACTTTCTCTCCTTTCAATAATGGAAAGTCTCAATAACATGTTGCAAATCAATCTTTTTTTACAGAGTCCTAATGTCAATTTCCCCTGTTTCTGTTGACTTCTTAGAGGGGGTCTTGTTTTTCTTAGTGTCCTAGGTGTGCAAGGCTTTGGTCTGTTCAGTTAAGACTGGCAGGGAACCAGTATGTTCTGTTTGTTTAGTGTTGTTTCATTGATGCTTGATTTGATAGTTCAGGTCTAGAAGTACTAAAGACAATGTCACTAACTCAGCGACTTACATATGTAACTCAAGAGCCTGCATGGATGGCCATTTGTTTTGCATGGCCTTTAAGTGAAGATAAATGCCATCCTATTATCCCACTATAGGAACATACACATCTGTCAGGATTCTCCTAGAAGGAGGTTACCTTGCAGAGAAGTTACTATATTCAGTAATCTGATTCATGTTCAGGAAGGTTGCCTGCTCTTTAGAAAAGGTAAAAAGAAGGATTCTGGGAACTGCTTAACCAGTCAGCCTCACCTCTGTACTTGTTAAGATCACAAAACAGATCTTCCTGGAAGACGTATTAAAACATGTGGAAGACAGAAAGGTTATTGGAAATTACTGACACTACTTTACCATGGGAGAATTGAGCCTAGCTAATTTAGTGTCCTTCTATGATGGAGTAAGTGCATCAGTGGACCAAAGATGTGTCATCTACTTAGACTTCTGTAAGGCCTTTGGTAAGGCCTCCCTAAACATTCGTGCTGCTGTTGTTAGAGTGATATGGTTTGACAAATGGACTCTGTAATGAATAAGAAATCGGCTGCATGTCTGTAAAGTCGGTGGCTTAATGTCTAATGGGAAACCAATAATGAGTGGTGATGTAGCAAAAGATGTCTCCATTAACAGTGCTGGCAATGAATGAGATAATCTTAAAAGCAACTTCCAGCCTGAATAATTCTACAATTCTAAGATTGTAAGTTGGGAATGTGAGGAGGGAAAATTTACCTTTATGTGAGAGAGTGGTGACAGGCATGTAGCTGTTCTGGGAGTGGATGATGAAATAGTTGAGAACTTCTGGGTCAGGATTAGTGCACATACCAACATGGGCAATATTTTATGGGCGTCTAGGGCAGACAGTTGGATTGTAAGGAATTTGTAGCTTTTCAGACAAGTAGAGGAGGTCTTACTTTCACCATCCATGGTGCTCATATGGTGCTTCAGCCATCCTGTTGCATTTCAGGCTAGATAGCTGGACAGTGAGATGGACTGAAAAGTGGCTCACCTGCTGGGTTCATGTGAATGTGATCAGCAGCACAAAGTCCCCCTGAAGGCTATTGTGGTCAACCACAGGGCTTAACTCAAGCCATAACTATTCAACATCTTCATCAATGATCTGGCCAGTGGGTCAAAGTGGCATCTCAGCAAGGGAAGGACACAACAGAAATCTGGGAGAAGTGCTTGATGCAATAGGTGGGTCTCCTGCCACTCAGAAGCACTTTGACAGCCTGGAGGAATGGGCTGACAGGAACCTCTTAAGGTTCAGCAAAGGGAAATGCCAAATCCTACAGCTGGGAAGAAGTAATCCCAATGTATCATAGCAGATTGGGTTTTGGCTGACTGGAGACAGCTGGAAGAACCACCACGGGGTGACTGGGGATACCAAGTTGAATATCAGGCAGCAGAGCACCCTTGTGAAAGGAAGGGCAATAGCATCCAAGGTGGCATTAGGAGGACAGTCATCGGCTGGTCAGTCATGCCTCTTGTATCAGCTGTGGTGAGCGGGTATCAGGAGTCTTGGGTCTGGTGCTGGGCTTCTCAGTACCATAATTTAGTGGATGTAACGTATTAAGTGTAGTGCATGGTCATGAAGGTGATGAAGGGATTGGAATGTCTGTCATATGAGGAGGGGCTGAGGGTGCTAGGACTGTTTAGGAGGGGTCTTATCAATGTAGGTAATATATGATGGGAGGCAGTAAACAAGATGGGACCAGGGTCTAATTGGTGGTCCTCAAAAAATTTGGAGGAAACCTTTCTAGGTAAGATCTGTCGAACACTGGAATGAGTTGGCAAGAGAGGTTGTGGAGGCTTCATACCTGTAAACATTCAAGACGTGACTGGACACAGGTCTGAGCAATCTTCTTTAACTCACCCTACTCAGAACTTTTTAATCTGTATTTGAAGAGCATCTGACCACTCAGCAGAGTTGTGCTGACAGCTCTTGAGCTGTATAATTTCTGAATTCCACAGACAAGGTCTTCTGCCAGTTTTTTTGAGTGAAAGAAACCCCAAAACATTGTTGGATTCAGCTGGACGTCACTCCCATTTGCTTAGTTGGACATCACTCATATTGAAACTGCTGCTGCAGTTTCAAGCTTTCCAGTGCTGTTTTTCCTCCAGTAACAACTAGTGGATCAAAACATTTCAGTTTCAATGCTAAGAGAAATGCCTATGCTTGCAAGGCATAAGCCTTGCTGCTTTTAAAAAAATATATTTTTGACTCTTGAAATCCTGTCCAGTGTTGTAATTTACAGCGCAGGAATTACAGCACCAGCTGTTGGGACCATGAGGATGATGACTGAGTCAGGAAAAGACTCACCCATTTTAAGCTATATCATAAAATGTACATTCATTTTTGGTGGAATATTGGTTTTCTTTCTTAACCCAGTGATACAAAGTCAGCTGTCAATTGAGTTGAATTGCTGTCAGATGGGAAGGCAGAATGATTTTAACAAGCCGTTTCATAAAGAAGCTATGGATTTCCTTGAATTCAGCTACTCCAATATTAAGAACAAACTGTGACAGTACACAAAAATTTCATCTTCAAGTGTGTTTTAAATATATCTGTTAAAAAAATAAAGAGCAGAATGAGGGCAGGTCAGTAACTGCGCCGGCAGTTTATAAACAGACACAAACAGGACGGGACTACTGATGGATGCGTTGGAACCGTTTATTTTCTAGAATCTTTATAATACATAGTTTTGTCTATGCAAAGATCCTGACAGTTCGCATCCAGGCAGCAAGCCAAAGAAATTCACTTGTTACAAATCACCAAATACTCATCCTAGCCAATAACACAGAGAGAAAGCATATTGACAGTGATTCTATCCAATCAACGTAAGCACACGTAGCTGGGGTTAAAACAATACTTGCTTGTTTATTTATAAGAAAACAAAGCATAAAACCCTATTCATAATTCCACCTTGCTATAGAAACTTTTTGCAACTTAGAAAGTTATTCCGAATCGCTAATACATAGCTCTATTGTTCTATTCCTCACGTCTTCACTACAGCTTAACAAGATGCATCAGCAATATCCATAGCTCTGCTGCACTGAGGCCTGTCTGTTTTCCCACAAACCTGAAACCTTCTAACTTTATGGATTCCTACAAGTAACTTCACCCAGTGTTTGTTCATATAAACACACATTTTCAAACAAAGAGGTTACACAACATTTAATGGGACTTGGGGTTTGCTTTATTGAGGTTCAAAAGAATCCTCACACTTAAACATATCGTCAAATAAATTAAATTTTACATGAGAAACTTGAAGGTTGACTAAGGGCTTTATTATTTAAAACATTTATTTTTGAAACATGCTAATAAATTGTAATGTGAGGCATGAGGTTTTCTTTTGATAGATGTGGATACATGCAGCTAAAGAAAAAGTCTGAAAAAGGAGAACAAAAATAGCCAGCAAAAATTAAAAAGCTGAAAGAAGAATTATCTAAAAACACACTTTGGGTTTTTGAGCAAGTTCATACCTCAGTGTAAGATAGGCAGGCCTAGGTATCTAGCATTGCTTCCCTCGTGTTCTGAACTTCTGAACATGTAGTTGGATGATAAAATTAGGACCTCTTCTTTGAAAGGCATTTTACAGTGAAATGAATAGTCATGCTGGAGAGCAAGTTGGCTGGTGTTATTAAAATGAGTGCAAGCTTTTCAGTTTGGGACTGATCCTGAACTTGTATTAGATTAAAATAATTTGACTTTTACTGGGACTCGTATATGTTGAAACTGGAGAAGTCACTTTTACATTATTCATTCTTTCTTATAACTCTTTTTAAATGATTGCTGCCTGTGACTGGAACTAAGTGAAGTTATTGTCAAACAGATGCTTGCAAAGCTTATCCATCTGGTTGTGATAATATGGTAGTGAGGCTGAAGCAGAAATTGCTAATGTAATACTATGCAAGTAAAACATTGCCAGTGCTTTGTGAAATATGCGGCTAGGCAAGCTTTCTTTGGATTTTGCTTCAATTTTGACTTGTTTTATAAGTATCCTGTATGGGAGTGACTTACCGATATTACCTACGTGTTACCAAAATGCGTCTCCAACAATTTAATGCCCATGACCCTTATTATTCTATGCCTTCTGCATATAGATGTGCCACTGAACCAATATGAATGGAGTTCTCCAATGAAATTTGGCAGCCATGGTCTTCTATTTCTGTCTGAAAGATCTTTAATTCATTCATGAGAGTTTGGCTAAAAGTCATCTTTCATAGCATGGACACCATGGTTTTGATGGGCAGTTAGCATGGAAAGGAATATATGAGAATGAAATAAAAATACTGAAGGGGCTGAAGAGGGAGACTAGTCAAGAAGCATGAAAGGGGAGCAGAAGATGGGGAGGGAATTTATTTATGTTTCAAAATATCGCTTGAAGTCATTTCAGTCTTCTGTATAATGAAAAAGTGTCATGTCAAATCTCAGTTTGATTAAAGCTCATTTTAGATGATCCTTTATGGATGTTCTCAAACGTATGAATATTTAACTCTTATTTCAAATATACTGAACAAGAAACTTTACAGGGAAGTTAAAAGAGTTACAGGAAGGAAATAAAATCCTCTGTGTGCACTGGCAGCTATCTTGATATACAGGTGTTTGCTGCTGGCTGGATTGTGCTTTCTGGCAGATTCCTGCAAGTCCCCTGCATAGCAGGGTCAGCGTGCCTTGGAAGTCTTGGGAAAACAGACTGGACATTTTGAGTTAAACATTGCCTTTTAAAATTCTCACCTTGAATTCAGCCCACAGTAGATGATGAAATGTCTTGTATGATAAGAGACTTGAAAATAGTAAGCACAATTCTTTCATGACCATACGAATTGAGAATAGAAATACTTCATTCAGCTTCATTCACTTGAAGTAGAATTTAAAATGTTTCTAGATTTAATAATGCACGTTCGCTGAAAAGGCTTAAAAAAAATAAAGTGGGGTTTTTTTTCCTAGTAGAATACACTGTTCATCTACAAGGAGTGAAAAAGAACCACAACTTAAGTCTTTGTGACACCAAAGTTATTTCACTCATTGTTTTAACCTTTCTTGTCTGAAACTGTACAGCAAACGTTTCACCCTACTTTAAGCTAAAAAGGGAAGAACTGCATGTTATATAAAGTTTCCAAATTGACTTTTTGTACTTAAGTTATCATTACCTTTCAAATCAAATTACAGGGAAATAGCAAGTACTATTAGTGTGAAGTGAAATTAAACATCTATTTTTCAGAAAAAAATGCAGATAAATGTGAATATTCATGCATACCATAAGTTCCAGTGAGCTGTGAGTTCCTGAAAATTATGCTCTTGCTTTCCATGTGTTATGAACTGAATTTGTATTGTGAATGCATACTGTAGTCAATGATCAGTATTTGAAAAGCAGAATCACAGATTAGGTAAAATAGGACTGGATCACTGCAGGTTATCTAGTCCAACCACCCTGCTCAAGCAGGATCCCCTACAGCACATTGCTCAGGAATACGTCCAGAAAAATTTTGCATATCTCGAAAAAAGGGCTCTGCAACCTTTCCATGCAACCTGTTCCAGTGCTCAGCCACCCACAGAGTAAAAAAGTTCTTCCTCATGTTTAGGTAGAACTTCGTGTGTTTCTGTGCTGCCTCTTGTCAACAGGCAGACTCCTGCCTGTTGCTGGGCACTATGGAGGAGAGCCGGGCTCCATCCTCTTGACACCCTCCTTTCAGATACTTACAGACATTGATGAAGTCCACCTCTCAGCCATCTCTTCTTGAAGATGAAGAGGTCCAGCTCCCTCAACATTTCCTTATAGAAGAGATGCTTCGGTCCCCCTCATCATCTGTGTTGCCCTCCACTGGACCTGCTCCAGGAGCTCCATGTCTCTCTTGTCCTGAGGAGCCCAGAACTCCAGATGTGCCTCACCAGGGCTGAGCAGAAGGACAGGATCGCCTCCCTCAACCTGCTGGCAATGCTCTCCCTAATGCACCCCAGGGTCCCATTGGCCTTGGCCCCCAGGACACACTGCTGATTCATGGACAGCTTGTTGTCCACCAGGACCCCCAGGTGCTTCTCTGCAGGGCTGCTTCCAGCAGGTCACCCCCAGCCTGTGCTGGTGACTGTGGTTGTTCCTCCCCAGGTGCAGGAGGATTACCCTGCACTTGCCTCTGTTGAATTTCAGATGTTTCTTTTCCTGTCCCTCCAGCTTGGCATGGTACTTCTGAAGGGCTGCACAGCCCTCTGGGGTATTGGCCATCCCCTCAGCTTTGCTTCATTAGGGAACTTGCTCATGGGAGGCCTCTGTGCCTTCATCCAAGACGTTGGTGAATAAGTTAAACTTCTTTGGACCCAATGTCGATCCTTACGGGACGCTGCTACTAACAAGCCTCCAGCTAGGTAGACTTTACACTGCTGATTAAAACCCTCTGAGCTCTGCCTTTCTTTTAGTTCTCAGTCCACCTTCACCATCCTCTCATCCAACCTGTACTACCATCTGATGTGGCGTGTGTGTTGTGTCCTTTGGTGTTTTCCCTAGACATCAGCTATTTGATAAATTCCTATTTAGCTTATATGATGTGTTCCGGTGGACAGCATTGCTTTCTTCCCCCTGCAGTATCTGAAGCATTTAAATTGTTTGTCCTGGAAACATTTTGTAAAAATGAATGGTTATTCTAATAAATTTGTCAATTGTTAGCGGTCTTGACAGTTTATTAGGTTGGAATTCATTGCTTTTATTCCAAGTAACTGGTATTGCTGCAGAAAGATAGTGTAATTTTGTACCCATGAAAAGCTTTTCAACTGCCATAGCAATTATATGTTTTTATACATTATACAAGCAAATATAAAAATATGATCACATCTCCAAGTAATCTTTGTTTATGGACCCTCTGGCTTCTTTTCTTTTCTCTCTTTCTCTCCAGATCCTGGATATGAACACTTTAAGATAGCAGAAAAATCCCATGGTAATTGGATCAAACTGTATTTAGAGGGGAATAATTCAGAAATACTCTTAAATCTTGGCAAGAAGGTCCTGAAGCAATACTTAGAGGCCCTCAAGACTTTGAGTTCTTCATTAAGCAAACAAGTGGCACAATATGACATGTATTCAATGATGGTGGGGTCTGTGATCATCATCGAGGTATGAAAATCTTTTCTGTGTAAAAGTTAAGTGCACAAAAGTAAAGTATCTTGGTGTTGGATATGTAATGTATACACTTACTAGTCTTGAAAATTACTGAATATGGGTTCTTAGGGTTGGCTGACATTCTGCTTGCCTGATCAATACTCTTTTTAAAGTAAAATCTGGCATTTAAAATGATTCAAGAGTGCTTTTGATATGAATTACTTACATTTTAGTGTATCTAGTTACAGTAGATATGCAGATGTGCTACAACTTTAATTACTCCCATATTAGTTAGCCTTCTATTTTTGCGTGACTTTACTGCATTAGGAAAAAGAAAAAGAGTCTGGCAAGTAAATCCCTAGCTGTTCCTCTTTATCTAATATTGAATATAGCTGCTCCAAACAGGTAATACCTTATATGGAAAATTCTCACAGTTCCAGGAATTGTTCCTTGTACTGATAGGTTTAGAGCCCTGAAATAAATACTTGATGTAGAGTTACCTCTTCATATCTCCTGTAGTTACAAGGATAAGATATACCATATCTTTAATTTGAAGTGGATCTCTCCAAGTGATGTTTTGGGGAAAATTCAAGCACTGGGTCTCCTTTGTCCTGGCAGGGCTCTGTGCCTTGTCTCCCATGCACTGCTCTCTGCATACAGAGTGCTTCTGAAATGGCTTTCTGGTAGACTGCTCAGTGGGGTTAGTCACTCTGCTGATCACTTCACAGGAATGAGTTCCACGGTGCCCTTGGGTAGATGGGATGGTAGGTTCTGTTCCTGCTCTACAGATGGAAGATCTGGAGGTGGACAAAGTTCAGTACAAAGCTGAAGGTGCATATCTTTCTTTGTTCCTTTATTTTCAGAACCTGTGCATTCAAGTTGTTGACAGTTACTACTTTACAGTTTTTTTTTTTTTTGGACTGCAGTTGTAGATGCTTATTATTTCTTGAAAACTAATCCTAGGTGTTATACACAGTCAGTCTTCATCAAAGAAATATGCAGCTACTAACTGCAGAAATTTTTGTTGAGAAGTGTATGCTCAGCATAGCTGTAAGACTCCAGCAAAATGGCTGGAGTTATTTATTTTCTCCAGTGCAACACTAAAGAAACTGCCTTGCTCTCCAAAATGGTTTTGTCTTGATATCGATTTTCCACCTTAGAGAAACTCAGATGTCTCTTCAAACTATGCTCTGCTATAAATGCCATTTATCCTGTACTTCAGATGAGGAGAATACTTCTGAGACATGAACTGATAACTGTGCATTTGTTCAAAAGACCTAAATTTAGTTTGGTAGATACCTGCAGTTTGAGCATTTTCCTGCCATGAGTGCTGTTTTGGTTTTAAGTGATGGGCTGAAATGTAAGACTTAAGCCAGTAAGCCAGTGTGATACTCAAAACAGCATATTTTCATAACCAAATGAAATATGCAGTAGAATATGAAGAAACAGCAGACTATTGCAAAGCTTTTTTTTTTGTCTACTATGTCTCACTGTAGTGTGGGAAAAATTTTAGGCATAGGTCTTCACAAGTGACAGTGAAAAATTACAGGTTTACAGTGGTCTGATATAGTTGTTTTTGTTTTGATTTGTTTTAATCTTGCTCTAGCACCAGCTGTTGAGGTCAGTCTAGTCCTAGCTCCATTTCTGCAGCTTGCAAACATTTTAGTGTGTGACTGAAATTTCCCACTTTTTGGTAAAGGTTTGTGTATGAGTTGCAGAAAGTTTCTTTGTGTTGTTCATCTTTGCTGCCACAGTTATGTAAGAGAAAACTTGGAATTCTGCTTGATCTCTGTGCAGGTCAGAGCAAAGTGAAAGTAAAACCAATAAATTCAACTAAGATCAGGAGAGATACAAGAAGTACTGGGAGAATTCATAAACTAGAAATTCAGCATACACTTGTTTGATGGTATGAGAACTTACCCTTGTTTGGGAAGCTATTTAGCTCAGCAGGATCTCATGCATATGTATTTCTCATACAGGAAATAAATTGCCTTTCACAGAGTGTATTAACTTCAGGCAATTACAGGTGACAAACGATGGGTCAAATTTTTTTGCTTAGGAACTATTTTGATACTGGGAGTTCAAGATCTTTTACAGGGAATGAAGGTCATACATATCATTGGTTGCCACAAATGAGGAGGCAGATGATGATTTATTAAACTTGGGAACTTGTGTGTTTAAGCCCTTAATAAATGAAAAGACAATATTGGGTTCTCCCATTTATATGGTAATATCTTACTGTGGGAAAAGAAATCCAACATAATTCTTCACAGTTTTTTTTATAAAGTATGCATATTAGCATAGTGGCGTGGATGACAACAGCATGATTTTTTATGTGAATTCTTACCGTATGCTTTAGCTAACCCCAATTTTCAAAGTATTAATTCTCCTTTTTTTTCTAGGTTCTGATACTGCTTTTGCTCAGTGTTCCAAAAGCCTTGAGCAAGCGGGCAGAATTTGAAGTGCCCCTCTCCCCTCCACTGTTCTCTCTGCTGTTTTACTTGATGTGTCTGATGCTGTGTGCTGTTCATGTAATTGTATGCACATCAGCAGAAAGTTTGTGCTATTTCTGCAGTATATCCTGGTTAACAGCAGTTGGAGTGATGATGCTGATTTCTGCACTCATGTGTGGTATTTTATCTGCTGTTGCAAAGATCTTAGAGAATTACAGACTTCCACCGAAGGTGAGAGCCTGCATTAATTGTGTTTCAAAATGTTTTATCTTTCATATACTGTCTTCTATCTTTCATAATATTTTCAGTTAAAATTGTGTTTTCTCTGTGTGTGCTTAAAGAAATTCTTATTTTTAATGTAATGTGAATATATATTATTATTTAAAATTGTAATTGAAATGTGTTGTTGTCCCTGTGGCATGATACTGACCTGATGAAGATCTAAGAAGTGCTTTTTTTTGACATGATTTGAAGAATTTTTTTAAAATACTGTGCAGTATTTTCCTGTTGACTTTATGAGATAGGAAACAGTTATGCCTTGTACAAATCCTATGCTTTTACATAGTTAGGTTTCACAATTGCAATTAAAGCAAGATGTATAATGCTTTACAACAATATGAACAAAGGAAAAGTGATGATACAACAGACAGTAATGCTCTAAGAAGAATATACTTTTCCAGTATACCTTTTCTTGTATTGGTGTTACTGATGTTTGGTTTTTTTTTAATAGTTTTGAAAATGCAAGAGAAAGAGATAATTTAGTCTGTCTTTTCTACTTTTTATGCTTAAGAAATAGAGTTTGTTAAAATCTTTGGAGTTCTCGAAGTGTTCTCATTGCGAGGAGTTACCTTCTGTGTGTTACTTGAGTTTTATTGTTTGTGTTCAGTGGAATACAGGTAATTCCAAGGAAAGAGAATTTGCAATGCCTTTTCTTCCACTGTGAAACTTAGTGTGCTAAGAGCTGTCAGTCAGACCATAAAATCAGCTTCTAGCTGTTTTTTCTACTGCTTGTTAGTCATATTTTTCAAAGGTCTCTGATGTTCAATAGCTTCGCTGCTCAGAGTACTCCATTTGATGGTACAGCTTCTGTGCAGTACAGTCCTTCATCAATCTGTTTCATAGAATCAAGCTTGGGGGTTTAGTATCCTTTTTTAGTGTCTGACAAAATATGGCAAGTATGTTGCTTTTATGATATGACAACATGCTCTGTCAAGGAAAAAAGCAAACTTTCCAACTTGAAAAAACATTTTGTAACAGCTGTATTACTTACAATTCAGAAAATTCAGAATTCCTGAGTAAAGATTTATTTTGCAATCTGTGCAGATATGTGCTGTAATTCCTGAGTGTAGATTTAAATCTAAATTCTTATAAGTAGGGTTGCTAATGTATTTTATTCAAACTATGCCAGATTATAATTTTGTTTCCATAATTTCTGACTAGGTGGTTTTTTTTAGAAAAAGAAGAAAAATATAATCTTGAAATAATTATTAATGCTTCAGTGTAGAAATCTCACATGTACTTGGTGTGCAATGACGAACACTACTACAAAAGACAGACTTGTTTTTCATCTTGTTACTAGTTTTTCTAATTTTAGTATACAGTAGAAATCTTAATACAATGAATTTTGTGGACCTGCATAAAATTTACGTGCATGCCACTTCAGTAGCATGGAGAGCAATTGCAATAGATGGTACATTTCTTCTCCAGGTGGATAGTCTCAAGGAATCACAGATAGAATTCTATCTCTAGATTCTATCGCATGGTAGAGTGGTCTGGGTTGGAAGGATACGAAAGATCATCTGGTTCCAAATCCTTTCATGGGCAGGGACACCTTCCACTGGACCAGGTGCTCAGAATTCTATCTAGCCTGACCCTAACAGGGCATCAACAGCTTCTCTGGGCGACCTGTTCTAGTGTCTCACTACCCTCAGATCATCTGCTTCAAGTTGATAATACATAAATGAGATTTTCAGCAATGTTTTCCAGGTTTGTTTGTATGTTTGTTTTTTCAGGGCTGGGGCACGTAGAAATAAAAAATTCTGGATTCTCCATCCCAGGCTGGTCTGTGATCGTATTCCTATCTGAGATATATCTGAAAATGGGGAAGCTTAAGTATAGCTTATGAAGTTTAGGCAATAGTAATTCTGGTTGGGCAGACATGACTTTGGATTCAGACCAGTAGAAATACATTTGTGTCATCCTGTCTTCACTCCTGTTTCATAGGTGACTGAATTACTGGGTGTATCTCACCGCATCAGTCAGTGAGGCTTTGCTGTGTCTGTTCAAGTTCCAAACAAAGCTGGAAGTATTTCTTGGGTTTAGTTAGTATGTGCCTTCGTTCCAGATACATGTAAAAGCAGTGACTTGGTTTTGAATAACATTTTTACCAGTCTCAAGGCTGTTGTAGAATGATGTGGTGGGGGTTTTTTTGGGTCTGCCTAGACAAATACAGAGCCTGGAGAAAGTGGAAGGAGCAGTGTATAAATCTGGTGCTGCTTGTAATGAAGATGCGTTCCAAACGTTCATCTCCATCTTTCATCCCCTTTCCAGTAGAATGCCTAGGTTTCAGGGGAGAAATGGGTTTTCTTATGCTGTGTGTTGATCTTGAGGCGCCTTCTGTGTGAGTTGTATCACTTCTGCTAAAATATCTCTGAATCCAAGGGTTTTGTGACCTGTGCATCTCCATATTGTGAATCTGCCTGTGGAGTCCACTTCTGGGAGAATTCTGAAGCCTTCATCTTCTGATGGTGGGAATAGAATCCTGAATTTTGGCCTTTGTGGTTAAAAAAAGAAGCTCAAAAGCCTTTTCTAAGCTCAAGCTATACGATAAAATGTAGGTATTCTAAAAGTAATTAAGATAAGCTCTCCTGTTAATGGCTTCAGAGCTTTTTTCCTTCAAATTGTTTCCGTTCTCTTCTAAAGATTTCTCTGAAGTGCTTCTCATTTGTAATGCTTTTTTTTTCCCCACTGTGGCTGAATATAGAAACTGATTACCAAGTTCATGAATTTTCTGAAGACCAGTGCAGGCAGTGTTAGCATCTGCTTCCTGATGGTTATTTATAGATTCTGATTGCTGTGTTTCTAGCAGAACCAGTCCCTTCTTTTAGTGATACTTCAGGCTTTAAATAGTTCTGCAGCCCTTTATGAATTCCAAAAGATTGTTTAAAATTTTAACTTCTTGTTCATAGTTTCACTGTAATTGCTTGGTAGTTGATATAAGCATGGTATTTACTACTACTAATTGTGTGAGTTTTTTTCCCTGTTTCTGTTAGAAATAAAAACTAACCATTCTTTTGCAACTAGAATAGAGAAGTTAAGGCTTGTCAAGTAGAGGTCTTGAGAATTTTCACTATGCAGAATTATAGTGGGTTTTTATCACATATACAAAATGTCCTTCTTTCAGTCCTTATTTTAAAGCACCTGTTCATTTAACAGTACTTTTGATTTTCCTCCTTTTTTGGTGTTCTTGATGAATTGAAGAATGTTACATTTTTATGCAATTGCACCTAAAATATTTTTGTCATTTCTGACCTGGGGAGAAAAAAGCTGATTGGTGGTGTCTTTACCAGATAGTGTTCAAAAATTATCCCAAACTGCTGTGAAAATGTAGGAGCAAGTGTGATCTGTAGTACTTTGTCATGGAAAAGTTACCATCATAGAGAATCATGGGTTCAGGGAGCTCAAGTATCGGAAGGGAACATAATGATAAGTGTTTAAATTGTGAGTGATAGTGAGCATGAAAAATAAAATGTTTCTCCTCTGAAAAGTAGTTCCAGAATTTCTCAGGATTAGCTGTAGATGGTTAATCATACACACACAAAAAAGGTAACTGGAATAAGACTTAGAGTGCAGAAGGCTTTATTTCAAAGTGAAGAAGTTTCAAAATTTAATGGTCAAAGGTGCGTGTACTCTGTCATTTATGTATTGACACTTTTGCAAGCTAGCAAGGTATGTTCATAGATGAGGCAGAGGGGTCAGTTTCCGTGTTGCTTAAATATTAGTGCTGATACATCAGTTGTTAAAGTTGCCTTGTCTTGGGAGATGATACGTTTACATTGTTTGAAGCCTGGCATTTAAAGATTTCTAAACAAAAGCTTCTGTTTTAAGTTATTTTGCCAAGATACCAAACAAACTGAGAGTAATACAGATTTTTTAGTGTCTGGAGTGTCTGCTGAGTACCTGAGGGCTGGAAATGTTCAGCAGCTGGAAAAACAGAGCTGTGAATATCAGAGTTAGACCTATATTTCAATGCCTTTAAACCAAATCTAAAAAACAGGTACAATCTAAGTAATCGAAGGTCAGACTGTATATGACACCATTCTCATGGCATTCATAATAAGGCACAGTTAATATATAAGGAATTAGAAGTAAATATAGAAAACCTTGATGAAGATATTTCTAGAATTTCTTAAGATTATCAAGGCTGGGGAGATTATAATTTGCATCATAATTTTTAATTTTGCATAGTGATTTAACTCTGATCTGAGATGTGGTTTATCAGTAAATGTCTTTGAATTTTAATGCTTTGTAAATGTAGCAGTATTTTTTTCTCTTTTCACTGAAGTAAGGAGAGACAAGCAGGCGAGAAATACAGATTTCTGATCCTGGGACATTTCACATTAATGCCATCATTTTAATGAGGTTTTTGTATGTTCCCCATTGATAATGCATCACTTCTTCAGTTTTCATATCGGTTGGTGACAGAAACTAGATACAAGAGACCAGTCCTTCTATAGATTTTATGTTATGTCTTACAAAGAAGACAAATTATATCATGGACTTTTTCATTCTCATTTATTTAGGATCTCAGATTCCTTTGTCTCTGCAAGCTGATGGTGCTTACATGCTCGTTTATTTAGTTAGCCAAGATCTTTAAGGTCAGCATGATAGAATTATTGGAATTTAAACTTGCTGAAGATCTGTCATGTACTGTTCTTGTCTCAGCTTTGTGAATTTCATGCTCTTTGGTCTTTGCAGAGACTACCTTGTCCTTTTGTTCCAAATACCAGCTTATGGTATTTGCTTTTCAGAATAGAGTACTAAACAAACCTAAGTGGTCTTTAGAACACCAAAGAAATTTCAAATGCTAGTAAATTTAGATTGAACCTAGGAATTTTGTCTGATTGTTGGTATTTTTCTCTCCATTATTGTTGTGTGTAACCTCATGAGGACTTTTTTGGTTGTGTGGGGTTTTGTTTGTATATTTGTTTGTGTTGTTGTGTTGTGTTGTTTTTTTTTTTAAGTTAAATGAGTTTGATGTAATGTATTCTTTAACAACACAAGAAATGAAGAAGATGTGAATAGGTCATAATTGTAGTTTTAGCTCCTGCATTCTTTCACATACATCTCTTTAAAGTTTGATTTTGCAAAAGTTTTTTTTTCCTAAAGCAAAACTCCTAATAATGTTAACTGTTTTCTTGCATCATGTGATTGTTGTCCTCTTGGTGTTACATGGTCTTGCTTATTGAACAAAAATACAAATGCTGCTGTCAGTAAGTCATAAACACCAGTGATACTTGCATTTAAGATGCTCAGAGATACTTGTATTGTTTATACCTGCTTACTTATTATTGGCTCAAAGGTCAGTTTGGTTTGATTTTCTATTAACATGACTTAAACTGTGCAGGAATAGTAGTACACTGTGCATCTTTTAATTTAGTAGTTTCTCTGTGAAATTTATCCCTGTGAATATTAAAGATTTTTTTAAAAGTTTGTTCATAGGTCAGATGTAGGAGGATGATGTAGTTAAAGTATGCAGTTAAAGAAATGAATGTGAAAGTAGTTTCAGAGATCTTTGTTCTGAAGTAAAAATGGCATGCAGTAATTTCAGTCTGGCTTTTTAATTTTTCTTTCACTAGGTGCTTCAAATACATTGTAAGAGATTCTGCATAATATTCTGTAATAGTGCAAAATTAGATGAAATAAAATAGTAATGTATGACAGCATATTGACAGTGTCTTTCCCAAAATTCTTCACAAGCATGTATGTTAGCCTATTCATTAAGGTATTGTTAGGAAGCTCCTGGTGGTTCCAGTGTCCTCTGGTTCTTGCTTTTACTTGCTCTGGTCTCAAGTTTTTGACATACAGGCTTGTCCCCAGCTACTTGCAGTGGCATCTTGAAACGCCTGCAGGTGGGACAGGGAATGGGGTTGAACAGAATATAGGAGAGGATTTAGTAAGACAGGATAGACCGCAGTGACCAGGCACAGGGCTCAGTCTGAGATGTGCACTGGCTCCTGCTTATATGTAACTGAATCCTTTCTCCTTTCTCCTCTTACTTTGCCCCTGCTTCCAGAATATTCCTCACCACCCCCTCTTCCCCACCCTTGACATTCTTGAAGCTCTCTTTAATGAGTTGGTACAGATCCACAGGCACTCTCAGATATCTGTAATGCCCATGTACTGTCACTTCTCCCTTATCTGTTACAGAGTCCAGACTGATGCTCTTCAGAGCTGTGCCTGTGATTTCTTACTGGCCTGTCAGTTAATGGCTGAAGAGTTTTGGTCATCTTTATGTTAGTGCATACTCACGACGGTTGTGTCTCTCTGTGGTCTTTTTATGGCTTTCTCTATGTGCTGAAATGGTTCTTCACTTGATAACAGCAATAAACGGGGTACTCTCAGCTTCCTCATGCCCTTATCCTTTCTCTTTAGCCCTACTATTGAAGGAGTAATGGTAAGGCAATTCCAGTTAGCTGCTGAGAACAGGAAATTGAGCTAAGAAGGCATTAGACAAAAAATACTATGGTTTTAGATAAGCACAGTTTGTAAAGTAAATAATAGATGGCTAAAGGTTTAAAGTAGATTTTATGATGAAAGACGCATTTCAAGCTAAGCAAGGTCATGGGGTGCCATCAAGCAGTAACTTTGTTAACTTGAGTAGTGAAGGGCTGTCACTGCATTGAGTTGAAAATATCACAGATTTCAACTACTAGAGAATTACCTATTATCTATATCTCAAGATTTCTGCCGGATTTCTATTTTTACTTCTACAAATATGCAACAGGGCATGAACTTCTTTTGAATCTTCTGTTACAGGGTAGTAGGGAATCTTAATCTGTAAAGTTGTGATGATTATTCATAGAGAAGTTTTATCCCTTAAACAGAATGCAGTTTTAAAAATCATTACTATGTTGCAGTGCTGAGTATGCTTCACTGAAATTTTGAATTTCTAAAGATAGAAATAAGTTATCCTGCTATTTATTTTGTTTTCATTGCTGTGAATACTTACAAGTGAAAGTTTTACATACTTTTTCACCACTGCTTTTTTTCTTTTTTTTTTTTCAGAATCCTGTTGCTTCCAGTTGTAGCTGGTCAGAAATAGATGTCCTGATTCTGGCTGGGACTATTGGCCATGTTTTGAGTTTGGGGGCAAGCAGTTTTATAGAAGAGGAACATCAAACCTGGTATTTTCTTATCAATACGCTTTGTTTGATGCTGTGTCAGGAACTTTGTAGAAATAATTTTCTTCTGAAAGAATGTGACCCTCAACATAGCACCAATGTGAAGCAAAATTTTGATAGTATTGGGGAATCCTCTGAGTGCAAGAATATAGACATTCCAGCAGCAAGTAATTCAAAACTGGGCAAGGCTACCTCTTCATCTGAATTCATAAAAGGATCAGATAAATGGATAAGCTTAGCAACTCCATGGATCATCCTTATTTGCTGTCGGCTGCTTCGATCCTTGAATCAGACAGGTGTTCAGTGGGCCCATCGGCCAGACTTTGGACACTGGTTGACAAGGTGGGTATCTGATTTACTGTCACACTTTCTGTCTTATTTTAAAATTAGTGTGTGTTTAATTTGGTGAAATATGTATTTTTCTATATGGTCTCTGATCAGGAAGTGCTGCACACATACAAAGCAGATAAATGGTGAAGTGACATAAGGAATTTTTTCATTTCTATTTCATGCAGGAGTAATTCCTTGTGTACTATCAATAGTTCATAATCTTTGCCCTGCACCATGACATACCTAATTAATGCCAATTATACATGATAGGTTTATCAGAAGCAAAAAGTAAATATTTTCCATGTGTAAGTCAACAGTGTCTGGTTTGAGAAATTAGAAATTACTTAATAGAATTAAACTTTTGAAATTAAGGCAGGAAGATTCTGCATAATTCCAAACTTTATGAAGTCGCAGGAGAAGATGCCACACATAGAATTCTTCCTTGTCTATCACATGCTTGTAATGTGTGGGTGAAAAGCTGAAGGAATTTATTGAGTGTAATCTGATAAACATGAAAGGGATTTTTTTATAACTGAAAGTACAGCAGAGAAGGTCTTCTGCTTTTTCTAATGCCTTTCAGTATTTTTAAGGACTAAAGTTATTATTCAGTGATACTTGAACTGTCTCGTGTACTTCAGTTAGTGGATAGAGATGCAATACTTTTCAGCTGTCTAGTCAATGTTTTGCAAACAGCAGATGAAGAGGCTCTGCTGTGTAAGATAAATAGATTTCTTGCCAGTATTTTACAACACATGGATGAAATGTCATTCATCATTCATTAAAAATGACATGAGGAAATGGACTAATATGAGACTTGTTATTTATTGGCAGCCTCACAGATGAAATGCTAATTGGAGTGACAGGCATAAGTGCTGAAAGCCATGAGTTATGAGGGAATTTATTGCATTATAACGGTTGTTCTGTACCAGAGTTTTCAGCATGCATTTCTGCTCTTGAGGTCAGGAAATGAGGAAAAAATGTCGTATTTCCTATATCAAGTCCATATGATAGATAACTCACTTCTTCATTATGAGCTAAGCCAATGTGTGAACAGGATGAGGTGTGATTTGGTGTGACTGTGAGGATTTTTACAATTAATCCTGAGCATCTGTGGAAGATTTATTTGCCCAGTTATGTCCTGAGCTAGATTTTTTTCTTTAGACTGTCAGTCCTCTTCTTTGGAGTGTGCTGGTGCCACAAGGCCATGAAACAAGGACCTGATACTCCTGCAGCTGAAAAGTTTGTTTCATATACGTGCTTCTACTCATGTGGTCTACCCGAGATGTTTATTTACTCTTGGAAATGTTACCAGACATCTAAAAATTGTGTGTGCATGTATGGACTTAACTTTCGAAGATCCTCTCCTGCTTTAGTATGCTCCCACCTCTGGTTTCTTGACGTTAAGTGTGCCTGGAAAGCAGCAAAACTCTTTGTAGCTTTGGCCTGTGGGGGTCTCAGGGATAACACAGATGGAGTGTAGACTGCAGATAGAGCAGGTACTTCCCAATTTATAACAAAAGTGGGAAATCGTATATGCCCAGCTCTAAAACTAGTTGCCTGTCATGAACTTCCAAGCAACCCATTCAGGTAAACCCAAAGCTTTTTACATTTGTTTTGGTTTACTCTGGTGTTTTTTGGTTTTTTGTGGTTTTTGGTGGTGGGGTTTGTCTTTTGTTTGTTTGTTTTTGTTCGGTTTTTTGTTTGTTTGGGTTTTTTGTGTGTGTCTGGGGTTTTTTTTTGTTTTGGTTTGGTTTTTTGTTTGTTTGTTTGTTTTGGTTGTTGTTGTTGCTGTTGAGGAAGGAGAGAGGAGAAGGGAGAGAGGATTCTATTTTTGTCCCTGTGAATTGGAATTCATATGGATTTGAATATGTCCATATCTTTCTCTGCACTGGGTAACCCATAACTGGAGCCATTGTTGAACCCAGGGTGAGAAATAACCTTCCTCCGTCTTCGGGTAGGGTTCTGCATGCGCAGCTCCACATGCTGTTGGTTGCCTTTGCTACAAGGGCACGTTGCATGCTGATTGTTGAGTCAGGGTCCAGCCAGGCATTTAGAGTCACCTCTGAGAAGATGGTCAGCCCCCAGTCTGTCCTGATATGTGTAGCTATTCCTTCCAAAAAGGTGCAGGACATTCCTCTTGCACTCATTGAACTTCATAAGATCACTGGTGTGTAATTTCTTCAGGCTGTCACGGGGCCTTTGAGTGTCAGCAGACCCCACCTACTGTACCAACCACCCCTCCCAGTTGTGTATTGTATGCAGACTTGCTGAAGGGGCACTGCCCCATCCCCCAGGTCATTAGTGGAGACATTAAACAATATGGTCCCCAGTAGGGGCCAATGCCCAAATCCTGGGGTTGACAGATAGTGACTGCCCTCCAGGTGGACTTCGTGCTACTAATGGCAATTCTGGGAATCCAGCATTTGAGTATTTTTCAGTCTGCCTGACTGTCCACTTATCTAACATGGGATTGCCTGTGGGAATGTTATGGGAGCTGTTATGGGAGCTGGTGAGCAAGGTTAAAAACCTTGTTAAACCACAGATAAACAACAATGCCTGCTTTATGCTCTTCCACTGAGCTTGTCTCATCACAAAAATCTGTCAGGTTGATAAACTATTCTCCTTCCTAAAACCATCACAACCCTATTATTAAAACTGTCTGCCCCCCCCTTCAGTAAGGCTGAAGTACAGCAGTTAGAGATCAAAACAAAACCACCAGAATTTTACAGGTTAATTTCTTCCTCTGTTCCCTGTCAAATTATGGCCTCACATGGAGTGTATTTGCTTAGGTCTTGAAGCTAGTAGAAGAGAAAAGATTCTACGTCTGTAGTCTTAGGCTATGACTGATTGTTTGGCTAAAATGCTATATTTTGCCATACAAGGCAAGGAACTAACTTTCTTTCTCCTCACCTCACTGGCCTGTATTTTACTTGTTCCTGTGTCAGTATGGTGAGCTACTACATCACTGCATAGACGTGTCTGGAAAAATAACTCAAGATGGCATGGGAAACTCTTGGCTTTCAGTTGGATTTTCACTTTTCACTCTAATTTACCATCAGTCTTGGCAGGCAATTGGGCTGACTGAGTAACAGGAATGCAGGATGGGAAATGTATACAGGTCAGCACTGCTGTTGTTGAAATTACTGTAAGAAGAGAATGTGGAAGTGTCTGCATCTTTTGAAGTGCTCCAGGCAATAAGTTTTTTCTTTCTGCTGTTGTCAGGCATTCCTTACAAAACCCACTTGACTTTCAAATCTAATTGAGAAAGAAGCAATGGTTCCCTACCTTGTGCTTTGGGAGGCTTAAAAAGCTTATGCAACAGTCCAGAGTGTTGTGCCATGGCAGGCTAAGAGGATATGTGATTAGGACTGTCACTGTCACAGTTCTGCCTTCTCCCTTTCATTGGTGCAACTACTTCTGCTGTGTTTAGGGACCAAGTGAAAGAACAGAGCCCTGGCAGCCCTGGCACATGTTGGCTCAGGCTGCTGTGGGGCTACATCTTGACTTAAAACAATGGAGCAATTTTCAGCCTAACAGGAGAATATTATGTAGGTGTCCATGGTGACATAAACTTCAGTTGCAATATAGAGTTAAAAGATTAGTAGTATTTGAAGTATGACAATTTTTGAACTTGAATGATGGGATGAGTTGAGTGTATGACTCTGCTATGGCTCACTGAACAAGCTTTGGAAAGGTTAATCAATGATGCAGCTAAGTCTTTGCACATCCTGTGGTCTGTAAAGTGTCTGGGAATTCCTATTTGGCCAGCTTGCTTACATTTTCTTTGGTCAGGGGTTTTAATATCTTTGTTCCTTCTCCTTCACATGATATTAGGGTTGTAGAGATGTCTGTTTCCCTAGGGATTTGATCAGTATTGAGATGAATAGCATGAATTAAAAGTTGGTGATAAACTGAGTTGCATAAAGCACTTACTCTTCTTCCCAAAATGCATTGCTAGTCTATAAGGTTGATTGTTATTCTATTTTTAGTATTAGTTTAATTGGCATAGTTATGTCTTAATAGCATGTTTTTTACTAGTAAGAATTAGGAACCTTACTTAGATCATGTGTGCTATTGTTTGAGTTTGGGCTACTCAGACTTCTTCTAGCCAGCCTTCTATTTTTTCTCTAAGATAAACTAATGAACAAACGACCCTCTTTCTTTGTTCCTCTGTATGTATTTTCTGGACATTTGTGCTCATGCTCAGACTAGGATTTTGCTTAACTAGACAGTGCTAAAGGGGCTCAGCGTTTAAAAAAGAGAGACTGTTGTCTAGATTTTCCTGTTTGATGTAAGCATCAAAACACAGAAAATCAATCTACCTATAGTGTGTTGAATCTGGCTACTAGGAAAGCATTCAGCAGTGCTGAAATAAGGAAAATGTTGTTTGTTACTTGCAGACAGACTGTGAAACCTGAAAAATACTTTGATGGGACAAAAAGCAAAAGAAAATCAAACAATAGATGAAATGAAAGAAAACATGCAATCTAAATCTGACTGGAAGTCAAGTTTTCTTTTTGATTGGTTGGTATTCAGTTAGCTTTATTTGGCTGTTAATCTTGGTCAGTGCTGATACTTGAAATTATCTTCCATGTACTTCCTACATGAAAGTGTCAGCTTGAAGAGAAGTGACAAGAAGCATCAGCATGGGAAGATGATAACATTTTCTTTAAATAATATATTAACCATCCCCAAATGCCCTTCCCCTCAAAGCTAGCACACCTTGTGACTTCTGTGTATTTGGTTGTAAAATGAAAGAAACAATTAAAAAAGACCTCGTCCACTTAAGTTATTAATCATGCACATTTACAATTTGTTTCACTCTACTTGTATTTGCAGTAATGAGGTGAGGTACAAACAATGGAAGAAAATGTCTTCAACCTTCCTTCTATTACCAGAAGTATGAGTGTAGACCTAACAAGCTGTTACAGTAGGAAGATAGAGCCAAAGTGCTCTTTTTTCCTTCCCTTCTCACCAGATTTTCTCTCAGGGGGCTATTGGTTCTTCACTTTCAGTTTTGTGGTTTGTCCAAAACCCAGGACAGGGCAGCTGAGATCAAAGTACCTTGTTTGTGCTTGTATTTCAGACTATCAAAACCATTTAGAACTTTCCATCATCTTTCAAAATACATGCTAATTACATGTGCTTTTAACTGCCTAACTGTAAGAACCTTGGCTGGAAAACCTTGGAACAGTAGGTGATTTGTGCTGACCAGACTTGGCTGTCTGTAAATCCTTTCCTTGTTTCATCAGGAAATGCTATGAAACATGTGGGTAGGGTTTTTTCCAACAGATTTATGTGATTCAAAAAAACATCCAAACAGAGATTACAGGAGACTGTTAGAGAAGACCTGGACATGAGATGCATATTAATCCCTGTGCTAGCAGTCAAGAATTTAAACTCAGTGTGTATTGAGTTTTTTAGATAAAGAGACAAAGATGATGATGAGGGTGTGCTGTTATTTATTCCTGATTTGTCTTGATCTCACACAATGACTAGCCTAGGAGAATATGACCAGAATGGTTAGAGTTTTCTGTAAGTGCTCATTTGAAAAGTTTAGTGGCTACTAAGTTAGTTTGTTGTATTTTAATCGTAAAGCAGGTGGTGCTTGCGTTACTTTCATAGGTTGCTGCAGGAGTCCACTGTTTCTGCTCTCTCCATGTGTAGAGGAAGAATAATTGGGAGGAGAAACATCAAGACTACATTTTCTATTTCATAGTATTCTAGATTTTATGCCTCTCACTTTTCTCTGCTGGGTTTCAGAGAATAGTTCCTCTCTTGGGAATTTTGTTAAGGTGTACAAGCTACTTGACTGGGTCCTGCATGCAGAACTAACAGGACAATTTATCTGCCCTACAACCTTTCCTCCATGACTTTTCAAGCACCACACTTTGAACAGCAATTGGTCAAGCTCCTGATAAAGTGTATACTAGGGAATAGGAAAGTAAACCTGTTTTTGAAGTACAATAATTTTTATTAAATCAGAGATAAAACTGGAGTTTCATAAGTGTGATTGAATTCAATGCAGCTAACAGGTCAGGCACACTGTTGTTTTCTTGAAGTTAGTGGTCTTTTATCATGGGATTTTGAGTTGTGGAAAACAGAAGATGGAGCCCTTAGCTCTCAAAATCTACATGTTTTTTCTTAACTGAAGGCAGATTTAACAAAATTAGTGGTTTTATATTATTTGGGATACTGGGAATTTTTTCCGTAGGTATGGGTTGGCAGTTCTTGGACTACAGCAGGCTTTCTGAAGCTACATGTTAAGGAGTGGGTGCAGATCTTTGCCTTACCCCATTACATTTTGCAGTGCTGGCTCCTACTACTGAAGATTTAAATATATAACACTGGCAGCATGCTCAGTGGAATGCCCTTGTTTCTGGAGTGTTATCTGTTTAAGATGCAGGGGAGCAAACAAACAAGCTGTATCTGTGATCTTTGCCAGTGATGCAAATTTTCTGTCTGTCTCTTGAATGTATTCAAGGTTCTGTAGTTGCTTAAGGGAATCATATTGTGCTAATGAGTTTGTGTGTGTGTGTGTTTGGGTCTGTTTTAAAGTATGTAAGTATATTTTTGGTCATTTTGAGTAGACAATGTGTTCTATAGGTGGTTCGGTAGGTAGTGTGTCTAAAATGAAGCAAATACATATGCAGTTATTTCAAAAGACCGTTCTAATCCTGTAGCGCAAAAATATTTGTATAGTGCTAGAAAGTAAAATACTATAGTATGAGAAGAACACACCATTTCAAAATGTATAAATAACAAAACTCTAGTTTAAAAGCAGTAGACCCTTTTCCATTATGCAATATGCAGCTCAGTTTTATATAATTAACAGAATAACTAGCATATGGTGGAACACAATAATTACACTTTTAATATGCATGCTTAAATAGAAAACCTCATTAATAAAACTGCTTTTCTAAAAATACTAAAATATTTTACCATGCCTCTTGGAAAGTTCATAACAGACACCATTGCAGTGCTTAATTTGGTGCTGCATTAATTAATACAGTTTGTTTAATACAGTACTGTAGCTAAGGCTTTATCAAATGTGCTTAGCACTAATTACTGGTTTTAAAGGGATTTGTTTGTTTTTTTTTTTTTTCCCCAGCTCTGAACATAAATCTGAACTCTCCTTCTTGGCTGCAGTCTCCCTTCTTATGATCTTCTTTCTGGTTCAAAGAAGATGCTCCCTGGTTTCAAAAATTGCTATGGCACTTGGGCTCCTGGGAGTCTACAGTTACCGGGCAGCTATTGGAAATGTCACATTTCCATGGCAACATGGTGGCAAAGATATTTCAAAGTAAGTGCATCAGCAGATAAGCAACTATTTCTAACAGGGTGTTGAACACTGCCTATCAGGGGATGAGGTGGGTAGGATGTGTTCTAGGTTGGAATTACATTCTTAGGAATAGAATTGTACTTTGCAGGTAACCAGCACTGAATTTTTGTGATGCGTGCTTAATTTTAAGCCACATGAAGTGTCTTTTCACTGTGACACATGAGAAGCCAGTCAGATAAACATGAATATGAGGGAAATCTAGTAGGTATACTCTATATTTTTTGCTACTAAAAACACCGAATGCACCTTCTCTTGTTTTTAGATGGATTTGCCACATCTAGCAGAGCACAAGCCAAGCTCATTTAGCTACTTAGTTTCAGAAGTGCTTGGTAGTTTAGAGAGCGGCTTTTCCGTACCTTGCTTTTGCAGTTGAGTGTTCTATAACATGGGCTTTCAATAAAGGTAAATCATGCTTGACCAACCTGACTGTCTTCTGCTATGAAACAAATACAGGGATGAATGGGAAAGAGCAGTGGATGTTGTCTACCCTGATTTCAGCAAGGATTTAAACACTCTTTCTCACATATCAACCCTCGTAGACAAGCTCAAGTAGTGTGGACTGGATGAGTGGACACTTAGGTCTTGGCTGAGTGCCACATCTACGCAGCCCTCAACAGGCTGGAGAGTTGGGCAGAGAAAGGGGGGTGACCTGCTGGGAAGCAGCTCTGCAGAGAAGCACCTGGGGGTCCTGGTGGACAACAAGCTGTCCATGAGCCAGCAGTGTGTCCTGGGGGCCAAGAAGGCCAATGGGACCCTGGGGTGCATTAGGGAGAGCATTGCCAGCAGGTTGAGAGAGGTGATCCTGTCCCTCTGCTCAGCCCTGGTGAGGCACATCTGGAGTGCTGTGTCCAGCTCTGGGCTCCTCTGGACAAGAGAGACATGGAGCTCCTAGAGTGAGATGACAGGTGGACTCTGAAAGTGGTTAGGAGACTGGAACATCTCTTGAATGAGGAAAGGCTTAGGGAGCTGGGCCTGTGTAGCCATGAGAAGAGAATGACTGAGAGACAACCTCAGCAATGTCTCTGAAAGAGAGGTGACAGAGAATGGATCCAGGCTCTTCTTGGTAGTGCCAAGCAACAGGGCAAGAGACAGTGGGCAGAAACTGATGCACAGGAAGTTCAATTTGAATATGAAGTTCCTTACAGTGAGAGTGACTAGACACTGGAACAGGTTGCATGGCGATGTTGTGAAGTCTCCCTCACAGGAGATATTCAAGAACTGTCTGGACACAATCCTGTGCAACATGCTCTAGTTTGTGCGATGTGCCCTGTTTGAGCCTCGAGCAGGAAGGTTGGATCAGATGACTTGCTGTAGGCCCTTTTAGTCTTAGATTCTCAGACCTTACACTTCTAGAATATAAGGTCACAGTTTTTAAGCTTACTGATCCTCCTTCTTGTCAGCTTTTTTGAACAACATGCTATGTTTCCTTCAGAAGCTGGCTTTCACTGGAAATTAAGAGGCAAATGAATTTATAAGTGGTTTGAAGATAATGTAAGTGCTAATTACACTTACAACTTAAAATGTACATTTTTTGTAATGGAATTGCGTGGGGATTTTAAAAATACTAGCCTTGGATTTAACCTGTTTGGCAGACCTGGTTGGTCTTGACGTCTCTTGAAAGGTTCTGAAGTAGGTATTAGTAAGTAACTAATCTTTCTGGTTTATTTACTTACTAACTTTTTTCAATTTTATTTTCTCTTTAGGGGGATTACTGAAGCTCGTTTTGTTTATGTCTTTGTTCTTGGCATAGTCTTCACTGGCACTAAAGATTTACTAAAGTCACAGGTTATTTCTGCAGACTCCAGCACGAAGAGCACAGGATTATGGGAAGTATATAGTGGATTGGTTCTACTAGCAACTCTTCTATTTAGACCTCACAATTTACCAGTCTTGGTGTTTTGTCTGCTGATTCAGACAATGATGACAAAATATATTTGGATACCTTTGAAATTTGATGCAGCACAGATTACTATCATGCACTACTGGTTTGGCCAGGCTTTCTTCTATTTTCAGGTAAGCTGAATACTCTCTCCACTGCAGAGGTGGGAGATGGAATAGTTTTTCAGAGAAATATTGTCCATTGTAAATAAAATGCTAACTAAATATTACAGTGGAAGACTTTACTGAGTTCTCAGAAGGATTTGGTTTCTAAATGCTTTAATAATGTTTAGTTTTCAGAATCAGGGAAAGATGCATTGCTTAGTGTCTTATCCTCATTGTAGATTTCCAAAAGGTGTTCCAAAGATCAGAGAGCTGGGCCAAGATGATTTTGGTCTGTTAACAGGCTCATAAGTACTTTTCAGGTGATAATGACTTTAAAAAGGTCATCTGAGTTGACTAATACCAGTAAAAGACAGGTGGCTTTTGTTGCTGGTTATTGAGACTCATGATAGGTCTATATACTGTTTAAGACTGAAAGAAAGTGCTGTGGTATGTAATATCTCTTATGAGAACCAGAACTAATTTTCTTTCTTATTATTTCAAATGGTACCTTCTTTCCTGAGGAGCCTTACTGTTGCAGACATCTCTTTGTGAAAAATCTTTTCTTTAGGATTTTTCCTTCTGAGAAGCTGTGGCCTCAGAAACAGTTGTAAACAATAGGTTATCTGCTGCTGTGGAATGCAACAGGTCCGTCTGGATTGGCCCATCTTAGGTGTTTATAATTAGTGGCCAATCCAGGACTGAGCTCTCTCGGACAGAGTCCAAGAGAGCTCCTTTGTTATCATTCTTTCTAGTATATTCTTAGCTTAAGTAGCCTTCTAGAAACTTTCCTTTCTTTTTCTTTTTAGTATAGTCATAACGTAATATATATATATATATCATAAAATAATAAATCAAGCCTTCTGAACATGGAGTCAATGTTCTTGTCTCTCACCTCTCCTGAAAACCCTTGTGACTGCTTGTCACACCTTACTAACTTCAGTAACCTAGTCTCTGCATTGCAAATAAGGTTGCAGTTCCACAAAAACTTTGCTTTGCACTGAAGCTGGAGAGGATCTTTCTACTTCTAGTATTGTTGGAACCTCAGTGTAGCAGGCTTTCTAAAGAGAGCATTTGTTAACCTGGGAATCAGGTTTAAGAGTTGGGGTTTGCAAAATTTCAGTGTGGGACCTCCATTGACTACTTCTGAGCCATGGCTGGGGATGTTGAAACTCTGGTCAAGCTTAGGGTACTGTAATTGCAGATTGAGGGTTGGCTTGATTGAGAGTAGTATATGTCCAGATAGGAAACTGCTGATACAGGAAGGTCATCATGGTTCATCCCTTCGTCCCCACTTTTCCTGTTCAGAGGGCCTAGCATGTCTTGCTTGAGTGGCTTTTGCATGTTTTGAATGTTACTATTCAGGCAGTCAGCTTTGATTGCAGTCTTCTGAGAGCACCCCTTACTGCAGCTGGCAAAATGCTGAAGACAGAGCCATCTCTGTACTGACGTACCAAACCATAACAGCTACGAAAAGTTTAATGGTGGGGAGGCTGGCACGAAAATCCTAGTGGAAAAGAGACTAAAAAAGAATGGTTCTGATTTTTTCATAAAGCAGCAAATGGTTCATGTTTTCAGTGATGTTGAGTTCTTGATATACTTGGCTGAGAATTTCACAGTACCATGAAATTACAGGAGAGTTGAAGCTGGAAGATGCCTCTGGAGATCAGTTAGTCCAGCCCGACCCTGACATGAATCAGCAGATCAAACAGACCAGGTTGGTCTGAACTATGTCCATTCCCTATTTCAAATACCTGAAAGGATGAAGACTCTGCAAACTCCCTGGGTAGTTGGTCCAGGGCTTGACCACCCTAGCTAGTAAAAAAAGCTTTTCCTGATTTTAATCAGAACTTCTTGCGTTTCTGTTTCTGTGTATTGCTTCTCATTCCTTTGCTAGTCACTATTGGGTGACTGAGAAAGTCACAGTCTGGCTACATTTTCTGTACTTCTCTCATCAGGTATTTATACACATTGTTATGATCCTTGCTGAGCTTTCTCCTCTTGAGAGTAAAAAGACCCAGGGAGCTGCTTGTATGACATGTGCTTTTTTCTTGCTGTCATCTGTGGTGCTTCAGTGGACTTTTTCTGGCACACCTATGGCTTTTCTGTGGTGGCAAGCCCAGAACTGAACCCAGGCACCCAAATGTGGGTCTCACCACTGCTTATTAGAGAGAATGGAGATATCCCTTATATAGCTTAATGGAATCCTGGATGCTGTTGGTCTTTGCACAAAAAGGACAATGGCTGGCTGATCTCTTCCAAGCGGCTTTCCCTATGGTTAGTTCCCAGTGTCACCAAAGGCTTGATTTTATTCCTCCCCAGGTGCTAGATTTGACATTTCCCTTTGGTGAACTTGCTGAATTTCTTGTCATTTCATTCCTTCAGCTTGTTGAGGTGCCTCTGATGGCACCTTTGATGGCAGCTGAATCATGTGCCGTATCTGCCACTCTCCCAGTTCTGTATTGTGTGCCGACTTCTTGAGAGAACTCTCTGCCCACTGCCCAGGTCATTGGTAAAGATGTTAAACAGTATCAGCCCAAGTGCCAATCCTTGTGGCTGATCACTAGTGAATGGCCTCCAGATGGACTTCAAGCTACTGATGGCAGCCCTGTGAACTCAACATTTGAGCAGTTTCCAGTCCCCATGACTGTCCAGCTTCCTAGCCCGGACTGCATGCATTTGTTTGCCTGAGGAGATACTTAAAAGTGCTTGTGAGGTGAATATGCCTTGGATAAATGTAGCCCGTGTATCTTCAACCAGTATTGCATGATGGAAAAGAAAACAAAAGCTTCTTAAAGTAATAGCTTTATTTTGGAAGTTTAATGTGGCAGATGTAACGTTGTGTCTTTTCTGCTCTGAATGATGCAAAAAACTTTGGACTAACTTTTCTGGAAGAATTTATGTCAACTTTGAAGCAGCTAGAAGCATCTTCCAGAAATAAGCTATTAGAGCTATCTTGATAGCTATTAGAGCTATCAAGAGCTTGATACATCTTTCTATTTTACTGTGCTGTGTCAAAGGGTTTTTTTCTACACCAGTAAAAACATATTTATACAAGATCAATAGAAGATTTAGGATCTAGTAACATCTGTTTCAGCTTTCTAGTGGTCTTAAACTGGTGTTATGAGGAAGACTGCTCTGTTTCATTATCAGTGTTTTGCAGTTTTAACTACCCTTGCAATTGAGGAATTTTTTCATTTTTGGAAGATTGGAAGTGATTTCCATTTTATGTGACTGTAGATTGTGTTACTGCACATCCTGCAGTTTCAGAGCATCTACCTAGGCCCTATCACTCTGCTGGCAATTTTGACATTTCTTCTAGAAGTGTTTCCTTTGGAAATGATAACTTCCAGTATGATACAGATTTCAGCAAACTTCAGAATATTTGAAAAATTAGATCTGACAGGGGAATTTCTTCCACATAGACATGTTGCTGAGTCACAGCATCCAAATCTCATAAATGAGAAGTTCTCCACTGCTCTATTATGAGCCAGATTTCTAGATGGGTGTTTGTGCATCTCCCATCACTGTAAGATATGGAAAATTATCTGATTTGGGTGATACTTACCTATCAAAACTTCTGTTAGAAGCACAGCAAAGCTTTTCCCCCCCATGTTGCTTCTCCTGCTGTTGTGTATGAAATAGAACAGGCCCAGATAACAAGCTGCCTTTTGCTATCCCATCACATGTCTCAAAACTCTAGCTTTGAAAATATTATTTTGAATTAGCAATAGCTTAGCAAAAGTTTTGAGAAATTCTTAAGTTGTTTTAGCACAGTACCCTTTAAAAAGTATCAATTTCAGAAGAACATGCTAAGAGTCTTCCAGAATTTTTTGTGTGTTGGTTCACAAAAACTAAGGGGGATGCCTATTCACGATGCCCAAGGCTGATTAAAATGACAAATGAGTTGTAATAGAACAGGACGGATTTCCTCTATTGTCTCTCTTTATTTCTCTTTTTGTTTTTCTATTTTCAGAACATCTTAGAAATGTTTCAGAAGTAGAGAAATCAATTCTTGTAGTGAAGAAAAGAGCTTTTAAGGGTCAAGTCAGATGGAATTTTCTTTCCCACCCCCCACGCCCTTAGAGAACAAGTTATTGGTTCTCTTTTAGAAATGTTGTAAGTACATTCATATTAGATGCCTTTTTAGGGTAGGCATTAAGAGTTTGATCAAAATACCCATCTTTAGGTGTTGGCCTGTTCTTTCATTCTCTGATTAAAAAACTGCTCTGAAGGTGTGGGAAGAAGCAAATTAATTGATACAAGGGTAAGAGGGACTTTTTTTTTGCATTTCACAATTGAAAAACAGTTATCTGATATGCAGAATATTAGCATAGAAAAGTAGAATGGTTGAGCTGGTAGTTCATAAATTACAGAGGCTACAAAGGTGCTTCAAAATCTAATTAATGCTCTCTCTTAAATTGGTAAATTTCAGTTTATGCTGAGAATAGTTTTTCCAGTCTGGGTCCATATTTCCAAGGACAGAAGGAACTTCTTCCAAAAATTATGTGTAATTCCATGCCTCTTTTATGTTGTTTTTCTCTGTGTGGCATTCTGATTGGCATTATCTGAGAAAATCAAAAAGCTGGCGACATACAAAACCAAATTCTTCATTATTAGTTTTTTTAAAAATGTATTTAAATGTCTTCTTCCCTTTCCTTTGAATTATGTCTAGAGATGAATGACTTATTGCAAAGGGAAAAGTGCTCACTCTGTACAGCTGAAAATCAGGATTGAAATGTTTCTTTAGTTTATTCGTGACACATAATTAACTGGCAACTTTTTGTTGATAATGAACTGCCAGTCACTGGACTCTAGATGCAGGATCCATACCAGATATACAGCAGGTGAGCTTTTACCAATATTTATGCTATTTTATGTACCTGAGTTGGAAAAAAATCTAAAAAATCCCCTGCGCTGGGACACCAGTCTCCCAAACATATGGAGGTAACCTCTCCTTGTTTATTCACACCTCTTTTGACAAATGCAGGCACTCAAGCTTTCTTCATGTATCTCGAGAGTACTATAGGCAAGTGACTCATGTGAAGCTAGAGATGATTCTGCATGGTTGTGTACATTTTCAAGCTCTTCCTTAAGTGAGTGATGGATAGTAGAGGTCTGGATGTACCCATACTGGTTCAGTAACAGATTTTACTTGTTTGAATAAGCCATTTGATCTTCTTTCTTTATTTGTGGGAAAACCAGGAAGGTCTTTACTCAGTGACAAGCAGATTCAGATCCCCACCTTAATTCTGTGCCTCCCCATGAAGTGACAGTGTTCTTACTGAGTTCAGTTCAGGTGTCCCAGGTTTAGCAAATACCTGTCCTGTCCATGACCATCAGTGCTGAGCTCATACATTTTGACTGACTTAGGACTGGGTTGTCTTTCAGACAGAGCATGTATGGTTTGTTCTCAGACACTGAATAAACATTAAGGAGGTACAGCTGCGCTGTTTCTGCTGGAGGAGTCCATCAAATACTCCGCTTCAGTATTGACCTCTGTTCAGCTTGCTCTTGGTAACAGTCATTTGTTTACTGCCTCAGGAGCAAGCAATACTTACGCTAGAATTCTAGGGGACAGATGTGAAGAAAGCACAACTGTATTATTAGGTATGATATGTACTGCTGGCATGGATTTAAATGTCTTCCTTTAATTTGTTTTTCCAAGTTTTGTGGTCACTAGAGCTTCAGTATTAAACGTACTGAGTTCAGAGTGATGCTAAGGTTTTAATTTCCAGACAGACATAAAGATGTAATGTAGCATACAAAAAAATAGCAGGCTTATGGTTGAAATACAAAAACTGAACACCACTGAAATTCAGTGGTGATGTAGATCACATTGGATGCTAAATTTATACTGTGCTGGCTAAATGAGGCAGGAGAAGGGAAAAATAAATGAGATATGGAATGCTTCCATCTGGAAATAGGAGAGAGGTTTGGAGATCTACTTTTTGCATGTCTTGGTGTGTGATTATGAAGTAAATGAGTTGCCCATGTTGCTGAGTCTTTGTTTAGTCTTGGTAGACAATATGGTACATAATGACTAAAGGAGTAACTCTGTCTTGCTGAGTGTGGATTGTAAGTGATGGCCTTTTGAATATGATAGTAAAAATAGCCTTGTTCAGGATAGCACATTTAATGAATGAGGCACTGTTCTTTCAAAAAGGTATTGTAGAGTCCTTCAAGACTTCATGGAAGTAGATCTGCAAAAATCCCAAGTGTACAGAATAAGCAAGGCTGACAGGAACAGATACTACTTTTTATTAATCAGTTGCTATAGCTGATGAACATGGGGGAAAAAATGAAATGCGTGGGTGTGGAAGCTAACTTTTTGATTTTGAATGTAATAGGAAAAAAAAGAAGGATGGGTTGACAAATACCTTGATATTACACTTGGTTTTGCATAATGCATTTCATCTGTGTCTGAACCCTGAGTGCATCTTCTGTCTCAGTTTAGTTAGCAGACTTCAGGGTCATGTGGTCATGTCCTTGATGGAGAGAGGAGCTGGTGGGAGAAAAGCTGAAGGAAAGGCCTGGCTCTTCTTTCCATTCTGGTTCTGCTTTAATCTGATGCTTTACTGCCTGTGTTGTATGCCAGCTGTGTAAGCAGGTATGTGTGTGCCTGTCTTAAACTTTCTTGATCCTGCCCTGGACCTGGGCCTGATGGTTGGCTTTCTGGCCTAATCTTGGACTTGCCTTGTCACTACAGACTTGCAATCCCTGGGCTGCATCTCGCCCTGATCATTATCTCTGGATCCAGCCCTGACATGTACATGGCGCTGAAGAGTCCTGACTTACTGCTGTCACCTGCCTTGTTTTCACACTCGTTTCCCAGCTTATCTTCTTTTGCAGAACCAAAGTCCCTGCCTGCTTTCTTGCAGTTTGGATCTAAAAGGCAAATTTTAGATCCTACAGCTGTAAATTAAATGGGAAGGCTATGTGTGATGTCATTTTTCCAGCATTTTAACAAGATGTTTGTGAATATCAAGCAGAGGAAAAGGTTGCTCACACAGGTTGTGTAGTCTTCATGCTTGGAGGTTTCTGGAGATTGTCTGCATAAAGTGTTGTGTTATTAATGTGGAGCTGGGTAAACCCAATTTGTTTTCTAGTCTTGTTTTAGTAATTAAAGGCTTGATTTATCACTTTGTGTGAATTGATGAAGTGAAGGAATGTTTAAAATACTCCAGTGTTGTTGAAAATTGACGAAGTTAATACATTTAGTCAGAATACTACTTATTTATCAGGATATTACTGCAAGCTTGAGGATCTTTTGATGAATTTTGCAATGAGCTTGAATAATTGATTGTTTTCTCCTAAGCTCTGAGTTGTCCACATCTCATAACTCAGCAGACATTTCGCAAAAGTATGTTGTATCTTTATCATTGCTGTTTGTTCTTAAAATACAGTAAGAATAGAAATAAATTACTTGGGTTTTTTTTGTCTTTAATAGCCCAGCTCATAAAAAACTTATTTTGCTGTAAATATTGCTAAAAATATTTTTGTTTCCTTGTGTGAATGCTCATAAATGAACAAAAATTCGGTGTATTTATTTATTAGTCTTGTGGAGTTTTGTTGCCATGCTTAGAGCAGTATATCTGCAGAATGGGAGAAAGAAAATACAGTTCCAGTTTCTGGTGGTTTTTGTCACTAGAAGAAACCAGAATAGGTTTGTATATTTAGAATTATTTGGATCTAATCTGACTTGCCTTTAAGTAAAGAGATGGACTGAGTGTCTACTTAAAGTGATTTTAACTTTTTCTTGTTATGATTTCAAAGCATTGTAGGATAATTTACATTGGAAAGAACTCACAGTTCAGTCCCATTTTCAGAACAGTGTCATCTGTGAGGTCAAACGAGATGGCTCAGGGTCTTGAAACCTCCAAGGTCTGTCCAGAGACAGCAGAACCTTTCTGGCCAACCTTTTCTGAAATACTAGAGTGGTATGTTAAAATAAAAGGAGACGCTCTGAATTGTCACTTATTTATTGTGTGGCATATTAGAATTTATAGCTTTGAAAATTTAGTGTAAATACAAGAATGTGTCTTGGAGAAAGATATTTAACGTGAAGAAAAAATGCTTCTTCCTGCTCACTGGGACTCTTCCAGTAGAACAGTGGCAGTAGTATCCATGAGACTCAGATTCACAGTAGAAATAAGATGTTTGGACACTTGACAGTGTGATTGGAGTTGTGTGTGGATCCAAATGTGTGCGTCCTTGTTCGACAGCTATGTCACTTTAAACAAAGTCAAAGACAGATGGAGTGAGCCCTGTGGTGAAGGGACTCGGAGCTGAGGAGAAGGAGAGCCTGTTCCTTCCTCCAACTTCCTTGCTTGCCTTGACTACCTTCCATAGGGAAGTACATATTTTTGCCTGCACCAGTTCTGCAGGACCAGTGACGTGCACTGCAGTGCGACATTTATTCTTGTTTCTTCACACATACAGTGGCATGGGAAGTTGCCCCAAGATGCCAAAAATCAACCATGTGCATGAGGATTAAGCAGCGTAAAGAGACCTTTCAGCTCCTCATGACACAAGCAGGAAGGATCTCCTGATGTCTCAGCTTTTCTACTCTGTATCTGTCATGCAGAGGAGAAGGGCAATGAAAAATAAGTAGATGTGGTTGGCAAAAGACCTGCTGTTGACAGGGACTGGAGGAAAGTAGAACAGGTTCCTTCCCTACCTGTCCCTGTCAAACTGTAGCTTATTGAGAAGCAGCACCTTGCTCAACACTCAAAGTGCTTACACTTACCTTTCTGCTCTTGCCATGACCTCAGTCTGTACTGGTTAAACCTGAGAAGTAGTCTTATTTTGCAGCTTCCTTTTGCAGTCTCATATTACAGGTTCTAGGACACAGACATGCTTTTTATTTTAGCTGCTTGTCCTTAGTTGTGCTGTGTTTTGCTCCTGGCATTTCTGGGCATTGCACTAAACGCATAACAATAATTGATTACACTGGTGCAATGATTTACTACAGTGGTGCATGATGAAAGTCAAAATGAGGAAGACTAACAGTCATAAGTGAAGATTTTTATACTGTACGATATCTTGGTAAACTCTATACCATACAGCCCTCTTACAGCTTCAGGCTGCCCTTATATTCTGGGCATATCTTCATGGTGAGATAGATGGAGATGGTGACTACTCATAATGGGCTCTGAATGGTTCCATCAACACAAATGCCTTTTTTCTCTAAGGTTTTAGAGCTGTCTCAGGAATAGGGTTTTTTTGCTGGTGCCTCATTAGTTATGTACCTAAAAGAGCTGCCTATCTTTTATGCTTCCCCGTGTGCTCTGGGCTTTGTGACAGAAGTGTGTATTCATAGCACTTCCTTGCTGGGTTAACTTGCAGTTTGAGAGGATTGCAGTCACTAAGATGACCCGAGGTCAGGTTTGAGGAAATGGAGAGCTACCACTCCTCATATACTCTGTGGGGATTGAGTCTAAGGCTATTGATGGTGACGGTTGTCCTTACATTAATGTTGTTCTGGGATTCTGTAGGTGGAAAAAGAGGGTTTGATGGCTGTTAGAAGATCAGTGCTGTAGAAACTGATCAGTTTCTCAAGGTACAGCAAGAATATCTGAGAGCTTTCTCACTACTCTGAGGAAACCTATCTGTGACCTTTTAATTTAAGAAGTATTCTGCCTTAATCATAGGGTATATTTGTTACTTTAGGTATTTGGGTAAAGTTAAGTACTTTTGGGTTTTCAATGGAAAACACTTCCTTCAATTTTACATTGTTTCTTTTTATTTAGTGTTCCTGGTCACTGGAAAAGAAAACTGGGTAAAACATTCTAGACTTTGACAGCTCTTGGTACTTTAACTGCTGTATGTTCCTCTTGTTTTTCTCTTGGTAGTTTTAAATGCCTTTTATTGATGATTCAGGCTATCTAGACTGGCTTCTGGTCTATTTCAATGCAATCTTATGTGGTACAGGGACTTGAGAAGAAGAAGCCTCTCTAAATTTGCCTTTCTTAATCTGTTTACATGCAGGAACTTGTGCCGTGAGGCAGGCAGGTGGGCGATGTAATGTTCCATTACAGCTCTAATTTAGAGTACTGCTGTCTCTAAGGGCAAGAAATATTTATTCCTGGTGTAATTTTAGACAGCAAACCTAAAATCTTGTGTTCTAACCTTGTGTGACAAAAATAATGCATCTTTTTCATTAATGTGTCTGAAATCAGCAAGTGGAGCTGTTTATTTTAAATTATTTTTTTTAATGTAACTTATTAAACAATAGGTGTGTTAATTTGCAGAAAAAAATAAGACTCACAAAGTAGCATGCTGTTTATGCCTTTGTTAATCTGTAAATTTTAATTAAAAGCACTTGTTTGGTAAGCTGTATTATTGAAAGTCATATGTAAAGAATATGTACTGTACTGTGCTGGCTGTACTGTAAAGCAATTCAAAGAGTAAGTCCTTAATGGATGCAATAATTAATATTATTCTAATGTATTTAACCTGTATCTTTGTAGGTATTTGGATATTTACTATTTTATCCCTCTTTTCAGGGAAATTCAAATGGCATTGCTACTGTGGACATTTCAGCAGGTTTTGTGGGACTAGACAGCTATGTGGAGATACCAGCTATCTTCCTCACAGCATTTGCCACATACGCGGGACCTTTCCTTTGGGCCATCCATCTGCTGTGCTACTTGAGTTCTGAAGTTAGCAGGTAATAATTTTTGAGCTAAAGTAATGCTCCTCTATACACTGCAGTTATAAACACCATCTATAAAGTGTATAGGTTTGCAAAGAAATTTTTGTTCACATAATCTTTTTCCCTGAAAGTTAGTTTTGTATTAAAAAAATGCATGTTACTTTTTTCAGTATAAGTTCACCTAACTCTTCCAGTTCCATTTTATCTGCAGAAGCTTTGCTTTGGGAATATACATGTATGTTTTACTAATTTTGTTTCTTAATGAGTTCTCAGTTTGCTGTGCTAAATTACTTAAAATTTTATTATGGTTTTTTTTTTTTTATGACAGCATGTTCTGCCTAAAAACGTTTTTTCTTGAAACCTTTTGAGACCTGAGAAGGGCTTTTTAAAGTATTAGAATAGAATTCAAACTTAACTAATATGATGTTCTTTGAATGTCCTTCTTTGACATAGTAACATGCCAAGTTTTATAAATAAAACACACTAATATTATTGTATGTTACTGGTTATTACAGTCATTTGTAGCTAAAATATTTGTACTTCTTTGGGTATCTTGTGTAGTGGATGAGTTAAAGTAAAATGAATTATTGCATTGTAATTAGAATTTTAAGAAGACAGTTGTAAAATGCTTATGTAATTTAGGAGTGTGCATATAACATCTGATTGGATTCTCTAAAATTGCTTTTAACTCATCTTTCAGGGTATTTAAACTGAGTGGTACAATGTGTTTAAATAGGGGAGTTGTTGTATCATATCAATGTACAAATGCCAAAACTTCATGAATTTTCACAGAATTGACATTTGACAGTGAAAAAGTTCTTACCATCCAGAGTCTTTTCTCTGTTATCTACTTTTTTTTAGTGATTGTAAAAATATTACAGTAGGTGGGATTTTAGGCAGTATTTAGTTTATCACAAATTTTTGCCTAACTTGTCAACATCTGTAAACCTCTAACTCCCTTTTCTCTACACAATGTCATCTGGTCTCACCCTGTCAGTGATTTTTTGTTTTCTGGCTTCTCTCTTCTCCTTTTGCTTCTCCGTTTTGGGCTATGCCTACACTGTGTACTTGTGTTGGCTCATTAAAGGTGTAGGGAGATGGGATCACCAGCTGACCACGCTGCACAGTCCAGTAGAGGTTTTTGAGCCAGGAGGGACCTGTTGTAGCAGACTAAATTTGTGCCCAGTCACTGTGTCCATTTTTCTGGATTAACAGGCCCCTTAACAGGTATTCAGAGTGATTAACCTTTTTTCACTGATTTGCCTGTCTGCTACATGGCTCTCTAAAGATGTCTAGCAGTCTCTTGTTGCTGTGGATTTATGCAGACCAGTGCTGGGCCATTGTATTGATCTACTCATCATTTCTTAGTGTAAATTGAGACTCACTGTAGAACCTTACCTCTTAGTCAGAGGCCAGCTACCCTGAAGTGGTCTTTGGTCTTAAATAGGTTGATACTTTGTTCTAAGTACTGGTGTTTGAATATAATACTTCTGAAAGCCAGGCTTTTCTCTGTTCATTCACTCTTCATTT